>NC_086380.1:1950573-2264967 GCF_036588685.1 Mytilus trossulus
GATGTGGTATGAATGACAATAAGACAACTCTCTATCCAATAGATATAGGAAGATGTGGTATGAATGCCAATAAGACAACTCTCTATCCAATAGATATAGGAAGATGTGGTATGAATGCCAATAAGACAACTCTCTATCCAATAGATATAGGAAGATGTGGTATGAATGACAATAAGACAACTCTCTATCCAATAGATATAGGAAGATGTGGTATGAATGACAATAAGACAACTCTCTATCCAATAGATATAGGAAGATGTGGTGTGAATGCCAATAAGACAACTCTCTATCCAATAGATATAGGAAGATGTGGTATGAATGCCAATAAGACAACTCTCTATCCAATAGATATAGGAAGATGTGGTATGAATGACAATAAGACAACTCTCTATCCAATAGATATAGGAAGATGTGGTATGAATGCCAATAAGACAACTCTCTATCCAATAGATATAGGAAGATGTGGTATGAATGACAATAAGACAACTCTCTATCCAATAGATATAGGAAGATGTGGTATGAATGCCAATAAGACAACTCTCTATCCAATAGATATAGGAAGATGTGGTATGAATGCCAATAGACAACTCTCTATCCAATAGATATAGGAAGATGTGGTATGAGTGCCAATAAGACAACTCTCTATCCAATAGATATAGGAAGATGTGGTATGAATGACAATAAGACAACTCTCTATCCAATAGATATAGGAAGATGTGGTATGAATGACAATAAGACAACTCTCTATCCAATAGATATAGGAAGATGTGGTATGAATGCCAATAAGACAACTCTCTATCCAATAGATATAGGAAGATGTGGTATGAGTGCCAATAAGACAACTCTCTATCCAATAGATATAGGAAGATGTGGTATGAATGACAATAAGACAACTCTCTATCCAATAGATATAGGAAGATGTGGTATGAATGACAATAAGACAACTCTCTATCCAATAGATATAGGAAGATGTGGTATGAATGACAATAAGACAACTCGCTATCCAATAGATATAGGAAGATGTGGTATGAATGACAATAAGACAACTCTCTATCCAATAGATATAGGAAGATGTGGTATGAATGCCAATAAGACAACTCTCTATCCAATAGATATAGGAAGATGTGGTATGAATGCCAATAAGACAACTCTCTATCCAATAGATATAGGAAGATGTGGTATGAATGACAATAAGACAATTCTCTATCCAATAGATATAGGAAGATGTGGTATGAATGCCAATAAGACAACTCTCTATCCAATAGATATAGGAAGATGTGGTATGAATGACAATAAGACAACTCTCTATCCAATAGATATAGGAAGATGTGGTATGAATGCCAATAAGACAACTCTCTATCCAATAGATATAGGAAGATGTGGTATGAATGACAATAAGACAACTCTCTATCCAATAGATATAGGAAGATGTGGTATGAATGCCAATAAGACAACTCTCTATCCAATAGATATAGGAAGATGTGGTATGAATGACAATAAGACAACTCTCTATCCAATAGATATAGGAAGATGTGGTATGAATGCCAATAAGACAACTCTCTATCCAATAGATATAGGAAGATGTGGTATGAGTACCAATAAGACAACTCTCAATCCAAGTCACAATTTATAAAAGTAAACCATTATAGGTCAAGGTTTGTTGAAGTCAAGATATGGCCTTCAAATCCTAACCTTGGCTCACACCAAACAGCAAGCTATATTAAAAGGGCTCCCAAAATGACTAGTGTAAAACCATTCAAACTGGAAAACCAACAGTCTAATCTATATAAACATGAGAAACAAGACACACTGATGAGCCTCATAAACAGACGACAAGCAATGATATCAGATCCATGACATTTTCGCCCATCATTACTGACTTATACAGGTGTAAATCCAGTAAATAAATATGATTATAACAACTAATTATTAAAAAAAAAAGTAAAACACCTTACATTGGCTTCTATTTAAACTGGAACTTATTTTGCAAGTACATGGACAATCAGTTCCACATTGTATGAAGTGAAAAATATTTGAAACAAGAAGTAATTGTAACAGGATGCTGTTACGAAGTCTCCCAAACAAAGCTCTGATAACTCCCCATTCATATGGTCCCATGTTCATTTGATTTGAATTATTGTCCCATACAAGTATATACATGTATATGGTTTACAAGTAGGAATCTCCACAATTTACAAGTTTTCAAACAGGAGGGGGTGGTGGTGACCCTCAGGGACTTTACCTACATTTCATTTGATTTGTTTTATTGTCCCCTACAAGATAATATATGGTTTAGGGGTCGGGATGTGGACGACCGTTTACAAGATAATAGTACATTCTCAAATTGAACAGGGTGGGGGTGACCCCCAGGAACTTCCATCTAATTTCATGTGATTTGTTTTATTGTCCCATACAAGAATATATATGGTTTAGGGGTGGGGATCTGGACCGTTTTCAAGTTTTCAAACAAGAGGGGTTGGGGTGACCCCCTAGGGACTTCCCTTTTATTTTATTTGATTTGTTTTATTGTCCCCTACAAGACTATATGGTTTAGGGGTGGGGATCTGGACCGTTTACAAGTTTTCAACCTAGAGGGGGTGGGGTGACCCCCTACTCACTGGACTTCCCTTTTATTTCATTTGATTTGTTTTATTGTCCCCTACAAGAATATATATGGTTAAGGGGTGGGGATCTGGACCGTTTAAAAGTTTTCCAACAAGAGGGGGTGGGGTGACCCCCCAGGGACTTCCCTTTTATTTCATTTGTTTTGTTTTATTGTCCCCTACAAGAATATATATGGTTTAGGGATGGGGATCTGGACCGTTTACAAGATAATAGCACATTCTCAAATTGATGTGATTTATTTTATTGTCCTATAATCATTTTTGAAGACTGTATGTATCTATCTCTTATAGTTTTCAAGTTATATTCATTTAAAAAATTTTGAAAATAAAATCCCATAGGGTTCTATAGTTAAACCCTCCCTGCTTTCTACCCCCTAAAATACCCCAATCCTAAGTCAATCTGACAAGCGGTTTTGGAGAAACGCTGCGCACAAGTCCAAACTTTGTTTGGGAGACTTAATTACATTTAAAAGGGAAAAAAATCAAAAATCTCTGCTTGATGAATTTTTTTATCAAATAGAATCATTAAATATATCATGATAATGAACCATTTTAATTCCATATATCCAGATGTCATTTGTAAAATGTTCATAAACTTACATTTTGCATGGAGGCTAAAACACATATTAAAAAAACAAAAACTTCTAGAACCTATAATGAAAGATAAAATTATTTGTTTCTAAAACAGAGCAAAGAACTATATTGTAGGAAATTTTGATACATTTAAAATTTGTATCATACAATATGCAAATCATATGAGAATTATTGATGAATCAATGGAGTGGGATAGACATTAGTTTACCTCATCCACTCTGGGAAACATATAAAAATAAAAAAAGACATATGAAGCTTCAGAGAGTGACCATGCACAGTATGGTATTATTACAGATGAAGAGTGCCCACAGTATAATAGGATATACCAGGCATGTTTAGTATCTTCCATGCTGGTTAATTAACAAGCACCTGTCAATCATAAAGTATTTAATGTATCCTCCACACTTTCAATCATATACCTCTATGCTCAGGCGTATTTAGCATTAATTCAAAACACAAAGGGTGGGATCTGAACCTTTTGACTGCTCTTTTTCTAAATCCTACAACTGTATCTGATCATAGCTCTGTATTAATGATTATGGTCAAAATACAATTGTTAACCACAGTTTAACCAAGTTTAAATGATAATTAGTATCTTCGATTTTCCTCAATATTTTATGTACTGTTATAGTTTACAAAAAAATGTAATTGAGATCTTATGAGGATTTCAAAACACCAAATAAAGAAAGACACTTATACTTCCATATCTCTATAATTAAATTTAAGACCATGATGCTCAAAGATTGGTTTGTTTAAATCTAATTTTTAGACGAAAAACAAAACAATTTTCTCTTAAACTGTAGTCACTTTTATACATGTATATTTACCAATGATGGCTAGTGAAAGTAAGTCCAAACAACTATTCTCACTTCAAATATCTAAAGATTTGTTTTGATTTTTAACATGAACTTAATAACACCCAACAATTAATGGATGGTCTACTGTAAACAATGTAATCTATTTATACCTTATTTACATATTTTATATTATTAACAACTAGATGATCATTATAGGGTTGAGAACATTTAAAAATCATTTAAAATTCAATTCAGTCTTCAGTCTTTTATTCATTGACTTGTAACTTGAACTAATCACTGATTTATATATAAAAATAAGGAGATGTGGTATGGCATTGCCAACCAGCCAAATATATCTGTATGAAGTTTATTCTAAAAATTGAGTAAAAAAATAACTAATTTAAATCTTAGTTAGGCAATTTAGTTGCATATATTTATTTTATCAATATTCAACTAATTGGGTCTGAGTTTCATATATGTGATAAATGCACAGAAGTTTTACAAGTTTTACTTCCAATGTTGGCTGACCACACCACTAATGTCATGATCCACACATGTCTAAAATCATGGTACAACCTCTTTCTGTTTTTTTTCCCCATTTTTTTCAAACACTTTTCATTGCATGAATTTAAACATAAAAATAAATTAATTGACAAACACATCTTTTTAATCATTTATCAATGTATAAATAACAGGGGCGGATCCAGAACCTTGATGACTGGGGGGGCACCATGAAAATATTTTAAAAGAGTTGTTAAGATATTTATATATGTTAATTCAAACAAGAGGCATAATAAGCATGTGTACATTAAAGTATGTTCAATAAAGTTAATCAACAAGAATGTCTGGTAGCACTATTCTCCTTGGATTTCTCCTTGCATACTGCATCACCACCTCCTTTGGATTTACAGTCATGTTCCTATGAGCATACATCATGATAAGAGAAGATAATCTACTTGTTGACATTGTTGATCGTAAGTATGTCTTCACAAGTCTCAGTCTACTGATACTTCTCTCACATTCACATGAGGTTACTGGAAATGTTCCACAAATTTTCAAAATTTGGTGCACATTAGGAAATATGATTGAGCTACAGTTTTGTAATGCTGTGATAATATCTGAAGGTGGATCAGTCTCATTTGCCCATTTTAATTTCCACATATGCATCTCTTGCTCCAGTGTTGAAGGAGATGGTAAATCATCCACAAAATACTCAAAATCAGTAGTTGAGGATTGACCAATCATGGCAGGTATTACCTGAAGTCCCATGGATGCCTTGATTTGCAGGTCACCAAACCTGGAATTCATTTCTGTTAACATGTGATCAAGCAGAGGGATAGCAATGGTTTTCTTGTAATAATCCTCTGTTGATTCACATGGCACATTTGATCTTGTTGTCTGCCTGCCACATGTTCTTGGTTTAGATGGGGTTACATTTAGATCATCTGCCATCTTTAATATTTGTGAATACCACTTAGCATGGAATTCACCAATATTGTCTCTCACATCCTGTAAAGCTTCCTTGACAAGGCTCACTGACTCAAGGGCACTCACAACATCAACAGCTCTACCTAAAGAAAAGTTAATTTACTAATTAGTCAGATCTGTGAGTATTTGAGTTATCTCCCTTTTTTTCTAATAGTTATTGACAAAATCAATCAGCATGTTTAACTTTGTGTTTATGATTTTGAATTCTAATAACAATATGATGTTGTTGGTAACATGTTCTTTTTGTAATGTAAATAAATTGATGAAAAAAATAGTTTCTGTTTTTGTTTTGCTTTTTTACAATATCAAATTAAATAAGAGTTGTTTCCCTTAGACAGTTACCTTGGAGTGATGTACTAAGTTGTTTCAGGTATCCAATACATCTCATTGTCACAAGCAGGGAGACTAGAAATTGAAAGGATGTTATGTTGTTTTCTAGACTTTGTGTGTCACTTATGGCAACTGGGCTTTTGTCCACTGATTTGATCTTTTCCATGGTTTCTATTATTGCTGGAAGGAAATCCCAAAAAATCTCAAAAGCATCATGTCTCTCCACCCATCTGGTTCTGCATAACTCCTTCAATTTCATTCTTTTGGTTTCATTTCTATAATGTTGGAGCTGGTCCTCTAGAAATGATTGCCTTTTAGGAGACCAATTGAAGAACTTGACTACCTATCAAAGATAAAGACTTATAGTTTGATTAAAATAATTAAGCAATACATGTGTTGCACATTTAATTACTGGTATATGACCAAAACAAAATTATAATATTATCATATGAGGAATTAATAGAAAAGCATTAATTGTATACCTTATCTGCAGTTCCCATCATATTCCTGACACATGGAATGTTAGCAGCAGCAACTATACATCTGTTTAGCTGGTGAGCTGTACACCAAAAGTGTAATGCCTTTGGGTATATCCTTTGAATTCTGGGACCAACTCCTTTCAAATGTCCAGTCATATTACCTGGAGAAAAAGTATATATATATATATATGTGTGAATGTGCAAATATCATTTAAAACATACAATGACAGGAGCAATGAATTTGAGAGCATGTCAAAATTGTAACAAAACTATGCTTACTGTTACAGTATATTTATCATTAAACAAATTCGTCTGTCAACACACTGAGGTATATTAAATGAGATTTACCTGCACCGTCATAGCATTGGCTCCTCATTAGATTTAAATCTAGTCCCATTTCTGGAAGCAGCTTCAGAAGCTCATTGGATATTCTTTCTCCACTTGTATCTTCGCTCACTTCTATGAAGTCAACAAACTCTTCTCTAATGACACCTTTTAAATAGAATGATATTTAATTCAAAATTTTTTTTTTTTTTTTTACTGTTATTTTACATCTTATACCTGCACATATAATTTACATGTGAAAACAGATAATAGTTGCAGATAACACATGCATGAACAGCTGTATTTGACATATATATTCAATGTATATTTTTTTTTAAAGTTTGAAACAATAGATTATAAATGATTAACCAGTGTACATGCATTAGTTGATATATTAGTTATTACCTGCCAAATCAACAAAACGTAGACACACGGCTAACTGTTCAGTGTTGGATACATCTCTAGCTTCATCTGCAGATACAGAAAACATCCCTCCACTGTCTGATATGTCTTTGATTATTTTTGTCCTAATGATATTTCCTATAATGTCAATAATTTCATTTTGAACAGTCTTTGACCTGTATGTAGCATTTTTGGGGGCGGTTTTGAAATGTTCTACAAGAAATTTGTCACCAGCATCTATTCTGAAGTCCAAAAGTGCTTGAAAATTTCCAATATTTGCAGTATTTCCATTTACAATGTGCTTTGCATCATCTCTGTGGCCTCGAAGAGCAAAGTTCTGCCTTCCACAAATAAGGACGGTCTTTACAATTGATTCCAAAACCATCAAATTTTTCTCCTTGCGGCTCTCTAAACCATGATTCAGGGTCATGTGTACATTAGTCTAAAATTGATCTGCTGAAGAAACATTTCTCCGTTTGTTACACACTGCATATGTCTTTGATATCCTGTACCTCCTCGTTTTAAACTTTTGGTACTTTTCCCCCAAAAATGTTCATCAAATACTTCCAATGCCTTTTTCCAGTTTTTGAAAGGGGCATTGACAAGTTTGCCTCTTTTTTCAGGTTCCTTCTCGAATAAAACACAATGCAGACAGTATGCTCCATCCTCCTCTATGCTATAAACTAAGCCTGGATACTTGGAGATCCATTCTTTCCGAAAGCATCTGTTTTTATCAGCTATTTTTGTAGATGGGAACTTGAAAGTATCAGGAATAGTCACACCTTTTGTGTAGATTGTATATTTCTCATCATTATTTAAAGTTCTACCAAACCAAGAAGTTACATCATTTGGAGTTAGGCACTGGGACCTGGTGTCGGACTCTGATTGTTCAACAGCTTTTTGACTGAAAGAAATTTTGAAAAGATTTTGCACACATGAATAAATATTTTATTACAGTTTATTATATGACAAGTAATTTCTATAAAATAAATGAACTATCATTTTTTTTTCGGCAATTATATTTTCCCCCCGTACATTCATCATTCATTTTTATAATCAGTATTGTATGACCTAATCAAGTTATCTTCCACAGATATTCTTTATACTTTTCCACCTTTTTATTCTGAATAAACATTTTTTTTTGCACATTTTGCACACATTTTTTTTACATTTTCTGAATTTTTATTCTTTTATCCCATCTAGACCCTCATGATACGGTGAATTTCTATTAAAAAAATTGTTTTGTAGATCTACGTTCTTCCGTTTTTACAAAAGGATAAAAGATGAGAATTTAATGATTACTAAAGAAAGTGAAAATATTCAATTACCTTTCATTTACGGCTGATTCGGCATTTGTAAAGTCTTCAATTCTTGTGGTTGGAGTTTCAACACTTTTCTGTCGTTTTGAGGAACTCCCAAAAAAACTCTGGATGGATATTTGTCTCTTCATAATTCAGTTGTTGATCATTTTTCTCATTAATTTATAATTGCAATATTTCTTTTAACATCGCCGTATCTATATATCAACAAACAGCACGTGTTTATACCCATTCGTTTGATGTGTTTGGACTTTTGATTTTGCCTTTTGATTTTTGATTTTCCTTTTTGAATTTTCCTCGGAGTTCGGTATTTTTGTGTTTTTACTTTTTTATAGACAATAAACATCTATTTTTATTTATTTATTATGAAAGAACTATTTTGATTTGTCATTTCTTTTTTGATCAGAGATTTCACCAATCGGCACGTAGTTAATATAAAAGCTTTTGGAAATAGACATTACACATAACTGTCAATATTTACACGCTGCTGATCGATAAATTGTAAAGGGGTAATAAATCACACATGTTGAAACTAAAGCCAATTAACCGACTCGTAAGGAAGTCAAATCAAGCTGTGAGGTAATTCACATTTCCGCACATCTGGCATCTCTAGATAATTAGATTGTGTCGCAAGAAAATAATGTGATAAAAAAATATTTTCGTGACCTCAACTGGGGGGGCACGTGCCCCTTGTGCCCCCCCGGTAAATCCGCCACTGAATAACTACATTTATATATGAGCCCTATTACAATGTTACTGTAGTATTGTGAAAAATAGTCATTCATTTATCAGTTACATCATATATTATTGGTTACATAGTGTGTTAGTGACCCAATATGATATAAATGTATATGGGGTCAATAAATTCCATATGGGGTGAGAGAGAAACATATTAGGTCATCAGTACATTGTGTAACAAATGTATCTTACCAACTATCTGCCTTATTCAAAGCAATCCTTAGTATGAAGAACCTTCTTCAATTTGTCTCATACAAAAAACAGATGCTAACAATATAAACTTGATAGCTTTAAATTTGTTTTATGAATTGATTTCAATCACTCAACATTATTTCTTTTTTCAGATTTCTTTTTTGTTTTGAAAGGGAAGTAACTCCTTATTAACCTCATATGGTAACTAATAGTATATGCTAACAAACAGTGTTTACTAACCCCTTATGTTTTAGTAAACAATTTTGATTTTGTATCCTACATATTTTATCTCAGTTATTTCCAATGATATCACACTTCAAATGATTCATAAGTTTCAAATGTATGAACACAGTATTTCTCATAATTCATGTATTATACATGTATATATAAATAAGAAGATGTGGTATGATTGCCATTAAACAGCTCTTGGGCACCAGAGACTAAATGAGATAGAAATAAACATTTATAAGTCATCATACAGCATTCAACAGCAAAACTAATAAATTAAATGCATAGTAAACTGGATGTTACAAGTGTAAAACATTTCAAACAGCTCTAACACAAAGGTTCCTGGTCCAATTCCCGTTTGGGATTAAAATTTCAGGAACTCAATTTTCGGCTCTCCCTTGACACCATTTGTGAGTATGGAAACGATGAAAGTCTGTCGGAAGGGGACGATAAATGGCTGACCTGTGTTAAGAGAGAGCCATATCTCTTGCACGTTAAAAACACCCTTGTAGATTTCGAAAAAGAGTAGGCTAATGCCGCTACAAGGCAGCACTCACACCCACAAAGTGGAAAGGGATTAATATAAGTTACAAATAAATATGTTTAAACTAAACAGCCTGGTTTTCGTACATAACAAGAAACCCCCAAACCAAATATGATACATACAGCAAAAAATGACAGGCTCCTGACTTATGACAGGCACATACAGAATGTTTGCATGTTTGACTCTGTTCAAAACACAGAATAATGTGTGTTGACTGCATGAGGTCATTTAAATAAAATTACTTTTAAATGTTAAAAAGCAAATACATGAATATGTGTTTCATTTATTGTTGATGTTCATCAATTTAAAAGTACATGTATTATAATTTGGTAGACTCGCAATCAACAGAACTGCTTAATTATTATGTACCTATCAAAGATGTTTACCTTTGGCATATAAAAAAGGTCAATTACCAGTATTTCTCTTTTTTCTGGTAACCTAACTGGAACATCCAATGTTTTGGTTAAACTGGCTTCCTTTTTAGAGAGATAACTTTTCTAATGCAAAATGTAAAACTTTTATTGAGAATTTAACATTGAAGAATCTAAATAAAATAAAAAAGAATAAATACCTTATAGTTCTCTCTTCTTGAAACAGGAAGTCAACAAATCATTTTCCAAACTGAATAACTACCTACAAGGCATAAAAAACAACTTGTCAAAATTACATATCTATACAAATTAACATATACTAGTGTGAAAGTCAATTACAACATGGTTAGTCCTCAAAATTACATCTCTGAAAATTAACATATACAATCGTGAATGACCATAAAACTATCACTTATTCTGATGTCAATGTCCGTAAAATATATATCGGTACGTACATTCTTAAAAACTAAATAATATGTGATTATACCATGTATACAGAGGAAATGTATAACAAGGTCTTCATATATATATAATTATTCCATTTTCTGACCAGTATATAATGTGTCTTGTTGTTTTAACAAATAGGTAAACTGTTGAATTTGTTTTCACTGTATTCTTAAGCCATTACACTGAACAAAAGTACATTTATGTGGAATAAACAAAAAAATTACAGAATGACTCTATAAAGATTTCTACAATGTAGCTATTTTCACTTGAATTTGTGGTTTACGTCAACCCATGTAATCCATGGTTGTACACAAATAAAACATGAATCCAAGGAAGTTGTTTTTTAAAGATTTTTATATAAACAGGAAGTTCCTTTTCTTTTAAATATGTTGATGTAATGTCTAAAACATTTATGATTAAACACATTTTGCATGCACTATTTAATTTTTACTATTTATAGGGCAAATTATACTTATATCATATATTGGCTTTAAACGTAATATTTAAAAAAAAAATCATCTGTCAAAACAGCTAATGAATCAGTTTTAATTTTAGTCTGGAAATCTCTCAAGAATAGGCTTCTGAAAATCTAGCCTTTATGAGATATGAGGGGGCAGAACCTTTTTGGGAAGTTGTGAATGCAATGAGTGTTTTTAACCTCGGGATTGACCCTTTCGGGATCTAAGATTGCTTTTTTCGTATTTCAGGATGTCCAGATTTATTTTTTTATAAATTCAGGACCTCAGGATTTGATGTTTTTAGGTCCAGCACTTCCGGATCTGTAAAAGTCATAGTTGGTCAAGTTGATAAATTAATGTCACAATTTAAGATTGTTTTATCTTATCATTTATATTGTGAAACCTACATGACTAGTTGTTTAATTCATAGTTATTTTACAATTATGAATTTTATGAATAACAGTAGCTTACACAAAAGTGTAGGAAGCATTGTTTGCATGTGCTAAAAATAAATTTATAAAACATTTTTTCAGTAAGAATGTTAATGTTATCTTTCATCTACTGCTGCCCCACAGACCCCTGCTTACAATAAATTTTTCTGAACAATCATGATTACAATGATAATTCGATATTATATTTCTGCAAACTAAGCACTTTTTGTGTTCTTCAAACCATTTCTTTTTTATTATATAATCCTGTAGATTACTGCCTAAAAAATTAAAGAAAATAACATTGTATTTATATAATTTTATAAGATTACATAATTTAATCTTATAATAATGTTTTAAAATACTTTGATATCTATATAGATATAACATTATATAATTTATAAAGATGTTATATAATATGTTTTTTAATCTACAAAGACTGTTCATCATAATACAAACATAACACTGCGTTTGTTTTGAACACCAATTAAAGATATTGAATAAAGGGCCATAACTCTTGATTTTTTTCTTCTTGTCTATAAAAATATTTCCTGGAATGAAATTCCTTATTTTATGTAGCAACAATAGACCACTGACATTGCATATCTTCAACAAAGTTTTTTCCTAAATTTTGTAATTAAACGAAACAAACATTTTATATTTGTAAAAAAAATATAACCAATATCTCATTTAATTAATTTACATTCTTAAACAAAAACCATAATTAACTAAGACAGCAACTTGTCAAGAAAAGGAATAATATACATGATGCATACCCCTAGCCAAATAAGCACTGTTAAAGTCAACGTTCTGTTCAAATTGTGACTGTTAAAGTCGAGTTCATGAGTCCAAATACCCCCTTGGTAATTCCTGGCTACGGGCCTGCATGATGTATGGCTTTTAATTTCTTGATACTGAGTTCATCATCTGCAATATTTGCTCATCCTGGCAGGCTCACTAGATACACTTTCTGATAATCTAAGCATAAAAGCTTTTCTGTTAGGCACAACATCATGGCCACAAGTTAACAAAAAAATTTCTGTTTAGTATTAAATTTATATTAAGATCCATTTTGTTACATCTTGTGTGATCAATTTTATTTGGCAATCGCCAATGGCAGTCAGCAGGGTTAAAGAACATCAGTTGTTCGACCTGTTCGTCAAATGCATATATTTTTCACTTTTTGGGTATTTTGGAAAATGTTTGTTTGTGCTGTTTTTAGAACGAAATTTGTTTGACATGCACACGTATAAAAATTGCAGTTTTTATCCAACGCATGAACGTATTCTTCAATTTAGACTCGTTTATATTTTTTGTTTGGGCATGTATCATATTTTCCCTCCGGTTTATATGATCTGTTCATCCTATATTGACTCTTAAAATTCAAGAGTTGATCTAAAATTGAGGGTACTTTTTCTAAAAATGAGGTTACTTTTTATATGGCCTTCCAAATAATGTTTCGATCCCTAACATCACTGAAGAGACATTTATTGTCGAAATCCGGATATGGTGTACTAAAGAAATATTGACACCGAATGTTTGTGGCACAACATCGTGGCCACAAGTTAACAAATTTTTTTTCTGTTTAGTATTAAATTTATATTAAGATCCATTTTTTTACATCTTGTGTGATCAATTTTATTTGGCAATCGCCAATGGCAGTCAGCAGGGTTAAAGAACATCAGTTGTTCGACCTGTTCGTCAAATGCGTTTTGTTTAAATATATTTTTTCACTTTTTTGGTATTTTGGAAAATGTTGTTTGTGCAGTTTTTAGACCCTTCTACAACGAAATTTGTTTGACATGCACTCGTATAAAAATTGCAGTTTTTATCCAACGCAATCTTAGGTTTGAACGTAGTTTTCAATTTAGACTCGTATATATATATATATATATATATAAACGAGTCTAAATTGAAAACTACGTTCAAACCTATGACTGCGTTGGATAAAAACCGCAATTTTTATACGTGTGCATGTCAAACAAATTTCGTTGTAGAAGGGTCTAAAAACAGCACAAACAACATTTTCCAAAAGAGTGAAAAAGTATATTTAAACAAAACGCATTTGACTAACAGGTCAAACAACTGATGTTCTTTAACCCTGCTGACTGCCATTGGCGATTGCCAAATAAAATTGATCACAAGTTGTAACAAAATGGATCTTATTATAAATTTAATACGTCACAGAAAAAAAAAAATGTTAACTTGTGGACAGGATGTTGTGCCACAAACATTCGGTGTCAATATTTCTTTAGTACACCATATCCGGATTTCGACAATAAATGTCTCTTCAGTGATGTTAGGGATCGAAACGGTATTTGGAAGGCCATATAAAAGGCACCCTCATTTTATATATCTTACTTTCATGTTTTAATATACTGGTTTTCTACAGATAAATATTTAATATTTCACTCAAAACATGATGTCCAAACATTTTTTCTATTTGTTATACTGGATTTACTCATTATTTAGCGGAAGTCCCTACGGTGACCTATAGTTGATTTGACTTGTAAATTAGGTCTCTGGTGGAGAGTTGTCTCATTTGCTATCAATACCACATCTTCTTATTCTTATATTAGTTATATAAATAATATTTGTTTCATTCTAATAATTTTAAACATATTATTTATTGTCAGGAATCTGATGTACATACAGTGGTTGTCCTCTGTTTATGTAGTTCATAAGTGTTTTTCGTTTCTCAATTTCATGTAGATTAATAGACTGTTGGTTTCCCTGTTTGAATGGTTTTGCACTTGTTATTTTTTGGGGCACTTTATTATCATAGCTTACTGCTTGGTGTGAGCCAAGGCTCCATGTTGAAGGCCATACCTTCACCTGTATTGTATATATAGGTCCTGTAATGGTTTACTTTAAAAAAAATTGTTACTTGGATGGAGAGTTGTCTCATTATCTTTCATACCACATCTTCATATATCTATCACAAAATGAATTAGCCTTGTTTATGTTTTGAGATCTTTGTCCAAACTTATTTATAATGTTGACAAAAATCTTTTAGATTATTTTAGTGTTTTAAATTTTTTTCTGTGTGTTTTTTTCTATATGATGTTTTTAACTTCATATAGAAATATAATAGGTCACAAACTAACAACTTTAAAACAATCCAAAAAAGAACACTAACATCCTGTCATACATGTATGTGTACAAAACAATAAATGATAAACAAATCTGATATACTGCAACAAACAACTTCCACCAAATTAGCGGCTACTGAATCTAAGTTAAAATATAAACAAGAGAATCGAAACTTGTATATAGAGACAGAAATTGACATAACTCAGTAATTACAACATGACTACAATAAAATCTCAATCTTTTTCAATTGAATGAAAACTATTTCATTTGTAAAAGTAACTTCAGTCAAGAGCAGTTATGTTTTAACTGACTGTTTATATTATACAACTATCGCAATCAAATTTAGGATAACTCATTGAAAGTTATAAAAATTCATTGTCAAATCTTCAGGACATTTCTACAAATTGTTTTATAAATCTAAAATTCTACAATTCAATGGGAGACAAATCATGTTTTACAATTCTGATTTTTATCACTATAGATTGTCTCCCTTGTTTTAGAAAAAAACCAGTGTAATGTAAATATTATTTTATTTATCAATTTCAACTGCAGTTAAAAAAAAATCCTTCTGTAGGAAAAAACAATTAAATAAATCTTGCATGAATCAACAGGGCCCAATATCCTAAATACTGAAAGGATAGAGAATGGAAATGGGGAATGTGTAAAAGAGACACTATCCTGAACAAAGAGCAGAAAACAGCCCAAGACCTTCGATGGGTCTGCAATGCAGCATGAAAATATTTCACCCGGGGGTAGGCTTCAGCGGCCTGAACATTTGTTTACAGTCTCTTACAACTATTATAAAGATGATACAGTTGTTAGATCAATAGATGTAAAATGTGTTTGTTATCTATTATCATACCTTTATCCTAGTGCTTTTCTTGTATTTTTCTATTTGTATTTTTTGTGTATCTCTTTTAATCTTTTGATAGTCAGCTGTTGTGAGGACTATATATATACAGTACTCCATGGGAATCCAATTCAGATTTTACCTATGAACATTTATAATTTTTGAGTAATTGCTCCTTGCTATTCAGATCCCTTTTAACATAGATTTCTATTGAGATATATATACGCATTGTTAAAAAGGTCAAAGTGAACATTTGTGACAGTACATGTATTTTCTTTCCTTCTCCAATTAAAAGTGTTACAGTGGTGGTCAATAGACTGGCTGCACAAAAATATGTTGATGCATGTCTTGAACCTTAATGATAAAAGACATTATACATGCAACATTTAATTTTTCACTATTTATAGGGCAAAGTACTAACTTATTGCCTTCAAATGTAAATATTTTTAATAATTTCATCTGTCAAAACAGCTGACTCTAAATAAAATTTGTGTGTCTGTGTGTGTGTGTGTGTGTGATTATCATGATGCTGATACAAATTATAGGAAGTTAAAGTCACGAAAATGGAACAATATCTTCAGGTCCAATTCTACAAGGTATTTGTTTTTGTGTACTTGACATGCAAGTCACATGCCCTATTCTTTAATGCTTTTCAGTCATGTTTCAACCCTATTTTTTTCCTTATTGGTGATTTCTGATTTCATCGCTTGTCTTAAAGCACACACCCACTTGTCTGTCCTCCACACATAAAATGTTAAATTTGTGTTACATGTCTTCCACATACAATTATAACTATATACATACCAGGTTTTAGGCAATAATTTTCTGTCTAACCTCCACATTACATCAGACTTTCATCAGGAATCAATGTGCTGTTATTATAATGGTATAACATTGATCACTCATTACATGGCCTATCTTTAAATCAATCTAAAAATATCAATGAAATCTAATTTTATCAGATCAATTATCCCACATCTACATGGAACTAATAGTTCAATAGTCATAACTATCTACCTACAAGATGGTTCAATAACTCGTTAAAATTATGGATACAATTTTCAATATTGAAAAAAAATAAACAAAAAAAATGTTAAGATTATGATTTTCTTAAAATCAATCAACATATGTATACCAGTACTAAGAAAAGCATCACATCAATAATTATCAATTTGATATTTATAAACTGATACAATTTGGTTCAATTTTTCCATTGTCCCATGTATTTTTAATAGCTTTAATAATTACTTATGACAACCCTCCCCCTCAAATGTTGTCAGAAAGTCTAAAAATGCAGTCAAGTTTTCTTCATCCTTTTTTTCTACCTCTTTGGAGTTCAAACAACAGTTGTAATGTACAAAAATAATTCATAGTATTTTAAACTAAATAAAAAAATAGCTTATATTCCATCCTGCTCTAATTTCTTATTTATTACATAGATTTGTCTACTCAAACCAATTTTAATCTCTTGCACAAATTCAATTTTATAATTATTTTTTTTTTTCAAATTCTACAAAGTTTAGAAAAACTACTTGTTTCATTCATTTCTTCAAGGAATGGATTTAAACATTATTAAAGTTGATTTGTTAAACAAATATTTATGTATTATAAAAAAAGAATATTTTATTTTGTCTTTTGTTCTAAGGTTTATTAATTTTTAAATTTGTTCAAATCCATCAATTTTGCTTCATGATAATCCAATTCCAAAAATACAGGACAATTGTCCCAATTAGACAATATACAAATACACTAATTAAAATACTAATTAGCCAATCAAATTCCATGGATGTCATAAGAACATTGTTATTTTCCCAGTGTTTATGTCATGAACATTTGAGTAATTGAAATTATCCTTATTCGGATTACGTGTATATTTATTCGTAGGATGAGATTTTTATGACGTGATCAAAACCTGAATAAAGAAAACAAGGCTTCCACAGTCTACATCAGTCCTTTGTCGTCATGATGATCACTTCCGTAAAAAGAAATAATTAGTGGGCGTGTCTTTTACAAACACGTGCTTTCGGTTTGACATATTGTTCAAGTCATTCTTCAGTTACTGGACATTTTGAGAAAGTATGAGTCTTAAATGGATTGTACTATTTTGAGATATTGATAACAACTATCTTAACATTTTGCATTGATTCCTAGATGGTTCACTAGTGGATAATTGAAAAAGATTAATTAAATACTACTTTTCTTTTCGTGACCTACAACAGACAACATTGCATTTTGGGAAAGATTGAAGCGTTGTCACGTGATTTCTTTGTGTGCCGTACTCGCGTGTGAGTCAGAACCCTGTCACCAAATAACACGAAATTATCTTTATGTTTTGGTAAATTTATATAAGATTTCAACACCAAACTCTCCAGTTAATTCGGAGAGTCATTAGTGAGTGTGGATGTATCGGACTTAGAAATGCAACAGTGAAATTTTAGCATTCCAAGCGTTTTTTTCGTGCAGGCAGTGTTCGTGGGGTTGTAATGGCAGTGGTTGGACATAGACACGCGAGGCATATCATGGCTTTTCAAGGAGGGGCACCGCCCGCTCCATCTCAGCATGCAATCCTAACAGCAGCAGTAGCTGTCCCATACTTTCAGGTTGTGCCTCCTCAAGATGTACAACCCGACCGGCCAATCGGTTATGGGGCTTTTGGTGTTGTATGGTGAGTGAATATTTCTTTGTTCGTCTCGTGCAAGTCTGTTCATAAAATATTTTACACAAAGAAAATAATAATAAAATGTTTCATTTTCATATTATTCAATTAGTCAAAATAAAAAGGAAACGGGTACCGTTCATTGCCTCTTCTTCGTTTCAACTTCTTTGTTCTTGAAGTAATTTCTTTGTGACATTGTCACAAAATCAGCTGATTGTTCGTGACAATGTGAACACAGTTTACCTTTTTACAAAGAAATCATTCCATTCATAATTTAACAGGATTGATAGATAATTGTTATCAATTAAACTTAATTGAAAAACGGAATAAGATACAAAATAAAATTTATATGAAATTATCTTGTACGGACAGGTCAAATATATTTTGGAATTCATTTCATTTGATCCCACTTAAATTTAATTTGTAGACATGAACTTAGAATTTGTTTTTGTTATGAAAAATAAATATAAATAGTTAGGTATGATCCGCAGTCAACTTTTTAGCTTTTTGTAAACAACAATAGTTTCATGAAAAATATATCAATACATCTTAGAAACAAAAACTTCAAGGTTTCAGTTCACAGTTGTAGTCCAATTGTTAACTTTATGTCTATCAGTTTCAAAAAGAAAAAATGGCATCCAGCACACACAGAAGTGAACATATACTTATATTCAATAGGATGTTCAACATGTTCATGATGTTCAATGTAAACAAATGAAAATTAACAAAAGGAGATATTCAAGATACATGTACATGTACATTGTCATGAATTTGGTCACTGCAAACTATAAATAATCTAAAATGTTTTCCAATGCACAAGAAGCAAACCAAAAACGATCGTTTTTAAAGAACCATCATAAAGAAAATGAAGAATATGATAATTTGAAGCATAATTTTTAACAACCCCTGTCAGATACAATACTTGAAAAAGTAAAACAAAACCTTTTTTAACAGAGACCTCATGCCAACTTCCTCTCTGAAATTGGAAAATGTCTTAAACCACATATAACCACATATAAAATACCCATTTGTAAGTATATATACACTTTTTGGTGTCCAATACTCTACATTGATGCATTTGTATAGTTATTGGTAATACTACATGTTTATTATATATATATATGACATGCACAAGTTTTACCTAAGAAAAGTGTGCTACATGTACCACATTCCTGCATTATTTATGAATTTTTTATATGATAATTGAATCAGAACCTCCAGCTGCAATCTGATTTTACGATTAATCAATTAAATTTTTTAAGTCGAATCTTAACTTAACCCTATCTTAAATTGATACATTACATGTTACAAGAAGAATATTTATCTGAATTTTGTTGTTTTGTGAAGACAATTTAAATGCACAGAAACTTAATGTTAAAATGTTGAACTTCTGATAAAGACATTAGTTCTAGGTGACTGTCCACAGTGATCATTGACAACTTTTAACAGGTCAAAAAAGTCATTTACATGGTATACATAAAAGGTAATGACTCTGAGGTAAATGACCACGAAAAACTCCATGTTAAATTTTAACATGATCTCAAAATGTACTTAAAAAAGTTGGTTTAATTTATCATGTTTATAGAAGAAATCGATATTGAAATAAATGAACTTTTTTGTATTTTTTTGCAGCTGAAGAAAAGTATCAACATTTGGTTGTTTGTGTGCAGAACTTATACATTTGACTTTTACATTTTTTTAGTCTATTTAGCTATGGTAGACAAGACTATTTGATGTCTATTTTAGTAACCCTATAATTTTTACATGTTCGTCATGTAGTTGTTTTAATCAGCTTCTTTTTAAAGTCTTCTGTTGAAACAATGCAAACTTCAAATTGTCAACAATTATTAAAAAGTGAATCTATTTATAGGTCAGTGACGGATCCAAGAGATGGAAAGCGAGTAGCCCTGAAGAAAATGCCAAGTGTGTTCCAGAATTTAGTCTCCTCCAAAAGAGTATTCCGTGAACTGAGAATGCTTTGTCACTTCAAACACGACAATGTAAGTACTAAGAACATGATATAGACTTTTCAAAAATATTATATATAAAACGTACATGTAAAAGCGTACATCTAATCATCATACAAGTCACAAATTCAATTTATATAGTTCTAGAAACTCAAATCTTTGCTTTGATTTGTCAGGTCTTTCAACTGATTTATGCACATCTTTTAAAAATTAAAATAACAAAAAAAAATGATCTGTGAGGAAAATTGAAAACAGACGGAAGTCCATACTCAAATGGCAAAATCAAATGCTCAAACACTGCTACCCGCCAAACAAATGTACAACTGTCATATTCTCCAGTATTCCTAACTTGTATGTGTCTTGAAGGTTTAGCTGCAAGTTAACAATTTTTTTTTCATTCAATAAATTTTTCCTCTTTGCTGGGTTATTTTTCTACTTTTGAAATTTAACATTTCAAGTACATTCAGTTTTGTATAATTTTATTTTGAGTGAGTTGAATGAAGTGGTAATTTGACAGATATAAACATGCTTCGATCGTGTTTATAGATAACAATATTTATATACTGCAGCTGCAGTCCAAATAGGATACAAATAACTGGCATATATATGTACATGTACATGTATACATGACACAATTTTCCATTTAAACCTAGAAATGTTCAAATGTTATTTATGTACATGTATGCATCAGCCATCTACATGTATAAATACTCTAAATGTCAGCCTTATAATGTTAAATCTGCAAATTTGTGGAAGCAATTTTTTTTCTTCTTGATGTTGCTGATTTGAGCTGTTGACTTTTGAGACAAAACTCCTGCAATATCTGTTCATTGATTAAGACCACTAGGCCGCCTAGACTGAAATAATAATTCAACTTTCAGTGGCATCATAAGTGTTATTTTTCCTGCTCAGTAGAATCTAGAGTTGTAACAATGTACATAGAAAAGGAGTTTTCTGAAATTAATTAAAAATATTAAAGACAAATTTGCTATAAAGACCATTCTTGATACTTAATTCTAGCTTTTAAATGTATAACATTGTTGAGAATAGTGACCATGAGATGACCCTTATCTTCCCAATCAACACTGATTAACTCCTACAATATAAACCAATAGACCTATTGATCTACTATCAGTCCAACTCAGCCACTAATTTCACCAAATATATCAATATTGGTCAAGATTTTAAAAACTTTTCTAATATTCTGTCTATGACCTGGTTTTGTCTGAGATCTTTTGTTTTTATCTGGGATTGAATTGATGATGTACATTTCTCACTAAGCAGCTGTTCATATAATGTCAGATTTCATAGTTAATCATATGATTTGTAATACACATAGTTCAGTGTGAAGACGATTTATCCATCATTTCTCATGTAGAAACAGATGCATTGAGGAATGTCTGCTTGGGAGTATGCATATTTCTACATGTTTGCACTTGCTTTGCACTTTTTGGAGTGTGCCTGTTCAGAATGATATTTTATTATGTTGACCGATGACATATCAAGAAGGACATTTTTAAATGCCATTCTTTGTTTTTGTTGGCCAAAGATAATTTCATATTGACATCTCACAGATTCAACTCTTTAGAACCTGAGCTTCAACTTAGATACATGTACACCTTGATTTGGTTCTGCCATAAATTTGGCATAAAACACTTTCTTTTACATTTTCAAGGCTTTCAGTCTGTTTGACATGTCAGAATAACCGTTACATTGGATCTCTGCTACAAGTAGATAGGCATGATCAAGATTATATTTTACATACCAAGGTTACAAAAAGTTTTTATTTTATCATTCAAGTTAGTGCAATTTTATTGTTCAAGTCAGCTCATCATGCTCGTTTCATTTCATACAGACTAGATATTCACTGAATTCTATAACCTAATGTTTGACCCACTATGGGAATTATGTCAGTACTATGATGTAACCTAAACCTTTCAGGAAAAGGATATGGGGACAGCTAATTTTGTCATGGAATATTTAATTGATTCTATATTAATCTATGAAGTGTGTAAATTCTTGAAGCTCTAGGTTTTTCAAGAATGAGGGGAAAATAGAATTTATTTGAGCCTTCCTGTATCCGTCCCACCTGTCGTTCAGACATTGTTTATATATCTTGGCTATGTCCTGTAGATTGTGTCAGAATTTCTAGTTTTACCAGGAGCTTTAGGTACATGTACTTAAATTTTCTCTGTTATTTTTTTCAGTATTTTATTTGTATTATATACTACTAGAGATATTTGTATGAACAGTGATAAAAAAATGTTTAAAGAAGATGATAATTCCTGGTACTAAAACAGATTTTGAAAGCTGTACACAATTGTGATTTTGTAGACTCAAGAGGAAATGTTCTCAAATGACCGACCTTTCATTGTTTGTAAAATATTATCCTCGTTTGAATTAAATGGTTTGTCTCTAAAAGGATTGATTATCATTGTTTGTTTGTGTGGATCATGAAATATGCAGGTGAAATTTGTGCCCATATTGTCTCAGCTTGTTTGCTGGGAGATTGGATGTGAATTGTTTTCTTTGTTTAGAGACAGCGACAGGTGTAGGCTGACTAGAGCTGTAGACTATCAGTCACAGTCACCATATGTTGACAGAGTGAAAGATAACCCACCCTTGTCCAGACCTGACTTTACCTGTACAGGTACGCTCACCACCTTTCATTGTTATAAACATTTGACCCGATTGTGTATTTATAGAGGATTCAATAATCAGTTAGTATTTAAATTAGTCCCTGTTGACTGCCACTTAAATTGATTAAGTCATCAATGTAGTGGTATTATGACAAACCTACTCATTTCTTGGTCTTTCTAAATAGTCAATTGTCTGTAGAATTAGGAAACCTCCTACATGTATCAGCCTTACCCTACAACAGTTATACTCAGAAGTCTACCCTCTTTCTCAGGTTAGCTTGAGTACAAAGGAAACTAGTCCTCAACTTAACTTTTGACATGCACAGTTTATACCTTCCTATACCATTGTAGTATAATTAAAAAAAAACTTGCTACCTAATCCTTTCTTGAGTTGTAATATAGTAGAAATCTATTGTGAGGATTTTTTTTTCTCACTTATCTCGTGTTAAAGTTTAGAGATCCCATGTCAATCGGTTATCATGGTTATAGAGATATCTATAAAAAAATCTTTTTTGTACTTTTTCATTGTAGTTGTAACAATATTGTTTTTGTCTATCGAGACCTGACTTGTTACAATAATTTCTCCTGCCTCCAGGCACCAAATCTACCTGTACATGTATGTAACAAAACCTTACCATTTGCTTTATTATATATTTTTGAATTGAGATCTTGTAAAATCTAAATTTTATCTTTTCAATTAGTTTGATAAACTAAAGTCGGAATGTTTTTCTAGCGTATAATTTTATAAAGATGCAGCTTTATGCTTGTCCATTCAGTGACTACAATGTTCAATTAAAACCAAAAAGAGCATAATATTAGACATGTATGTTATAAAATCAATTTAATGTAAAACTGACAATATATAGCCATTTACACATGTATCATATCGCGTATGATATACTTTCACTGAGATCACATGACAAATTACACCAGTCGTATTGATCTGATTGATCATATTCTCTAATGACATCTAATTGTATTAGTAATTGTATTAGTAATTGTATTATTAATTAAATTGATAGTTCATTAATAATGCAGTCATTTGTTCTGGAGTTCTTTTGATGTTGACTTTTGAAATCTCATTCATGATAAATTAAAGAAATATTACATTAATAGAAATTACATAAAAGTCTGAAAGTGACAGACCTAGAGATCTATTAACAAAGACAAAGTGGAACAAACAATACCTCAGTCAGGGGTAGATCCAGCCATTTTAAAAAGGGGGGGTTCCTAACCCAGGCAAAGGGGGGGGGGGGTTCCAATCACATGTTCCCATTCAAATACATTGATCGTCCAAAAAAAGGGGGTGTTCCAACCCCGGAACCCCCCCCCGCTGCATCCGCGTCTGCCTCAGTCAGCCAGAGAGAGCCAGTTTATCTAAAAATGAACATATATTTAAGTCTATATATTCATGATATTAGACTTCTCTAACACAAACTTTATAGTCAAATTGAAGCAGAGTTTGTACATGAATTGACCAGACTTGAACAAAACATTTGAAATATTTATTTCCATGAGAGTGAATCAACAATATGCTGGTCACCACAAGTTGACAACAGAAATAACCCCACTCCTATTTTATCTCATCAAATGTTAAACTTGTGGTAAATAAATATAAATCATTAATCAACATAGAAATCGCTCAGTTGTGAAATATGTATAATAATGAATATACAAAGTCAGAAATTATTTTCTGTATAATCATCTTGTCTCCCCCAATATATAATGGGAGGGAATTAATTGTGTGAAGTTAAAGTCTGTAAATTTATTGTACCTATTATATACACCCAGTTAAATATAACACCTGCAGTCGGCCTTAAAGTAGAAAGTCTGTCAGCTTTTCTACCACAAGTAAAAAGATTGATTTTAAGATTTTCTATCAGAGAATCAAAAGATGAATAAATTGTAATTATTTACCTGTACAGGTGAAAAAACAGCTGATAAGGTCACCTTTGTTGCTTTAGACTCTTTTATAGTTATCTTTGTATACTATTAATTTTCCTTTACATTTTGTTCATGAATGATTTGAAAATATGTAATATTAAAAACATGATAAACTGAGCATGAAGAGAAAAATGCTAAAAGCAGAGTTTTGGCTTCAAAGTAAAGTTGAATGCTTAAGTGTTTTTTAAATATGAACTGTATTGTGTTGTCTAAATCAAAAAGTAAAATAACAAAAATACTGATGTCAATCGCGATGTCCAACGAAAAGTCTAAACAGAAAGTCCGTTAGAAGCAAATAGCAGAAGCTCAAACATATCAAGCATATATAATGGATAATAACTCTATGTCCTAGATTTGACCTAATGCACTGTATCTAGCCTCACTGCCACAGGCACTTGTTTCTGTCAATATTGGGTTTACTATCCATACCAGTACACAAAAAAACACAAGGTAGCTAACGGGAATTTTCAATGTGTTCGCTTCAACCAATATTTTATTACTTTCCCTTGCCCCTTTTACGAATAAAAGTACACCAGTCTTTCGGTAATTGATTTATCTTTACAATGAAACAACTCTCACGTACCTTGAGATTACCCCTCAGACAGTATAACACACTTGAGATGAGAATTATTGACCTTTTTCCAGACCATTGAATTTGGAAGGACTTAACTTCCGGTTTACTTAAGAAGTTAATATAACACAGCAATCTGATTGGTCGAATTCATCTGGTTACCTGTTTATTTATACTAGTTACCAGAATCCAGAAAAATGTGACCAATGGGATTGCACAGTTTTATTAACTTCCTAAATAAACTGGAAGTTAAGTCCGTCCAAATTCAATGGTCTGGAAAAAGGTCAATAATTCTCATCTCAAGTGTGTTATACTGTTTGAGGGGTATTCTCAAGGTACGTGAGAGTTGTTTCATTGTAAAGATAAATCAATTACCGAAAGACTGGTGTACTTTTATTCGTGAAAGGGACAAGGGAAAGTAACAAAATATTGGTTGAAGCGAACACATTGAAATTCCCGTTAGCTACCTTGTGTTTTTTTTTTGTACTGGTATGGATAGTAAACCCAATATTGACAGAAACAAGTGCCTGTGCTCACTGCTATAATTGATAATTATGCTTGTCTGGTAGCAGATATTTCATGCATAATAAGTTCTGAGAATTGTACAGATTACATGTAACTAGATATTTCATCCTGATTTATTTAAGATTTCCAGACCTATACAAATTTAGTCTCTTTAAATTAATTGAAAGGTTATAAGGTCAACTACTTATTTTGACAATAACATTAAACAGCGAAAGATTAACAATTGGAATCGATTTCTTTATTCAGACTTGAATGTAAATTATTAAACTTTATTGGATTAAAAAGTCATTATTTTATAATAGATATTAACGTTTCAATCTAAATTGTATTTATTTTAAAACGTAAAGTAAAATAAAATATTATTTGGACTCCGCTGTGGCATACTGTGTTCCCTATCTACACACAGGAGGTTAACTTAATGGAATTCAACATTTTTATAGCGGAAAACAGACAGAGATATAAAAATTATACAAAGTCTTTATGAAAAGTTTGTTTGAAGTTTACCTTTACATGTTGTTAAATCCCTAGATGTACAAGACATTAAAACCTCCATACATTTGCTGTGTCTGTGTGGAGGGGAATGTCTTATTGACAGGTCTTTAAGTGCTTATAAGTCAACAATGAACTAAATCCGCTCTATTCTAAGCAGCAAATTGTTTTACTGTGGATGCATTTATTTTTATGAGTACCAATTTTCGTGGTTTTTGTTTTTTTGTGGCTATTTGATTTCTTATAGTATTGGGAAAGTCTGCATATACATGATATAAGCCTATATAGAAAATCTGCACTTCAATTTGTGGTTCAACATACAGTGCCCTTGAAAATCCATGAAAATGATATCCTACGAATGTTAGATTCAATGGACATGTAGACAAGTATACTTGTAACATATTTTATATTGAAAGAACATGTACATCAACATATCATATAACAAGCTTGCTTTTAATGATACATGTATTTCTCATCTAAAAATTGTTGTTATATTTCAGGTATTATCAGCACTGGACATTCTACAACCACCTCACATAGATTTCTTCCATGAAGTGTATCCTTTTTAAATAAAACCTGCATATGCATGATCTATAGTGGTCCTTGAACTACAGTAAAGGTAGGATCTATTTGATCTGTGTATATTTTTAAGAAAGAGATAATTATGATTGAGACTTTTAACCAAAGAGAAGGATTCAAAGATTGCACCCTGTAGCCCAGGCAAGTCCCCCAGAAGAGTGTTTAAGGTCAAAGTAGTATCAAACCTTGGTCTTGGCACTTTCCATAAAGCTGGCAAATGTCAAATAATTTTTGGACCAATGTCAACAAGATTATAGAGTAAGACCTTTGTAGAATTAACCTTGTAACTATTACAACACTTTTCTCAGATAAGTACATCATGAAATATTCCAGGTTTGCACCTGTCCTTACAAATCAGGTGGCTCAGTATGATAAGTTTCAGGTCAGTTTATTTTCATGGGAACAGTACAGACTGGTTTCCTTACAGTATTGCTGACTATGCATTTTCTTGTACTTTAATGGTGTTATCAAGTCATTCAAAGGGATTTACATTTATAAGTATTTTCCTACTTGGTTTAACATATAGTTCACATTATCTTTGTACTCAAAAACATATTACATAACGTCAAGTATACGTTTATTTCTTTTAACCAATGATAGTTACATTTCCCATTGCTAACTTAATTTTAAACTAATTTTCACTATTGCCGTCTTGAAGCGAGGTAGAAAAAATTACCATATTGAATATTTTATAAGTTCTTAACCTAATTATATGTACCAAGAAACAAATTACGGCTGCACTTTGCCATAAATCTCAGCAAATGTATTTGGTCTTAGTTTGAAATTCAATTGAGGATCAAAATTACTTTTCCATATAGACATTTTAATGGTATAATTATTTTTAAAGTTCACTCTGGAAGAATTTATTTCATTCTTGTTATATTGAAAAGTTCGCGTAAAGTTCCTAATTGGAATTAAATTGTGTGGTATTTGATATAAATTGAAATTTTGTTCAATGATGCCATTTACGCTGATTGACCTCAGGTCAACCTATGTTAAAACCATTCATAAAAAACACAGGAGATTGGTCTATAGATGATCTGCCCCTAAATTCTATAAATAACAAAAACATAGAGAGTACATGTATGTCATAAGACAACTATAGAAAAGCTGCCAAAGTTAAGTACATGTAGATATATGGTTTTCAAAGTATGTATGAAATACAGCAGTAAGGAGATCAAAGTCCATGTTCATTTAGACCTGACACCATAAGGATTATAAAATTAAAACTTAAATAGGATAAGGGAATGTTATAAGATAAAACCATCATCATGATCATTATACATGTAGATTACTGTAAATTCAGCAATTATTTAAAGCATTATTGTAGTCCAAATAATTCTGACGTCTTGAAAGGCTATTACAATTTTTTTCGTTGACGACCGACGGTAAAAAAAATAATTATCAATGCGAGCCTTTCAAGACGTCAAAATTATTTGGACTAAGTAGCATTATTAAAAATTGGACCAAATGCAAGATTCATTCTTGTGATTTAGGAAAATCTGCATATAGAATGCGAGGTCTTATTATCACGATCATCACCAAGTCATATTATTCATGTATAATAACCTGGCAATAATTTGTGAATTTCCCGTACTTATCAGCTGTTTATGAATGAGATGTACATGTATTTATCTGTATAATATACATAGTACTTAAACAGAAGTGTCAGTCAGTAAAACCATTGTATCAACGTGTACCGTGGACATCGTAAATCGTCACCGTATATTGCAGTGTAAGAATTTACCTATCAGAGGTAAATAAGGTACAATGAATGAATATAAACAGAAGATAAATAAAGTTATCACCTACTATTTATTATTGTTATCTGGTGGTATTCCGTGGCTTTGTTGATTGTTGTGTTGTGACTGCCGGTATGAGGGACTATACCAAAGTTTTACTGTAAAAGTACTGATTAAAAGTTGTTCACTTCCTTGGAACATAGTTCACATTTATGGTGCATGGGTCCATATTGATAAGGGTAGTGTAGCGTTACCATCGAAAATTATATTTGGGTTTCAGTTCAGACATTTTCCCTTCCCTTTTGATACCATTCAGTTCATAGCACCCATAGTTTCAAGGCCAATTTGATTATTTTGGTCACAATGTCTCGTAATTATCTGTGAAAAAACAGTTGATTTTAAAATTAAGATGCTGGCTAGTTTTGCTGAGATACTACATGTAATATAAGCTGACACATTTTTAACCAAACATGAATTTTAATTGTTATTGTCCTAAATTTTTTCATAGATTTTACTAGAATAAAGAAATATGATAAAATAATATGAATTCCGTTGACTTGATACATTTTCCCCTTTAAATAATTTAATTCTAATTTTTCACGATTTTAAATAAAAAAGCCACCTAAAATGTTAGTCCACCTTGGAGGTATTTAACCTGTAGGTCAATCAGATTAAGATCTATACTATAGGTACATGTATACTTGTTACTTCATTCATTATGTAGTAGCCAGGTCATGACCTTCAGTCTAATAATATCAAGATATATATCCTACAAGTGGAACATATATGTTATAAACATATCAATTTTATGGCCCTTTTATATATTCTAACAGGAGAATTTGTTATAGTTCTAACGATATTGGGCTAAGTTCTATGTACAATATATAAAGTAGTCAATAGCAGAATAAAACAGTTTATGATATCCAATATGTTTACATTTCTCTCCTGTCAATTCCGAGTATACATGCATGATCTAAATTACTACATTTACTAACTATTTGGAAGCCCTTGTCCCATTACTATTCATAGGTTACTGAGTACTTGGGTGATACTTAATTTTGCTGATAAATATGATGATAAAGTTTTTCTTAACCCAAATAATATACATGAGTATATTATACAAGATAAATCCCTAGTTTTCAGTAATAAAGCTGTAGCCTGGGTCACCTCTGGTTAATTAGGGACAAAGTAAATTGGCAGCTGCTTTAAAATATGCCTTTTTCTTATTTCACTAAATAATTGATTTAAAAAAAAAATTAATTCAGAGTAAAAATATGCAGCATTGAAGAAGCAACTTTTGTCAATTTTGTAAACATTATTTCCCATACTTCTGATACAAATTTAATTATGTTAATCTTGAAAGTCATTAACCATATTTGCATAAACAACCTTCTCTATAGAGAAGTCTTGTTTAGAAGAACATTAGTCGATGGCCTTTAGCTATGTTTAGGTTCGCTGACCCCTAAGCCACCAATGTAAATGATTGCTCAGATCAATTAACTGGCGAACGCTATCCGATTTCTATTCCGACAGTCTCTTAATGTCATGTGTCCTCCCTTCGTAAGCTGTAGGTGAAGGTCATACTTCATTTGAAGTCAATTTCATGTGTGTCCTACCTCAGGGTGAAATAAAAGTCAGAAGGTAACAGCCCTGTCCCACATTATAGGGTAGAAATTCATGTCCAACCTGTAGGGTAGCTAATTTGATAGTTTCTATATCAATTGTATGTGGTTAGAAAGGTCAGCTGGTCAGAACACTCAACCGTAAAGATTGCTGACCAAAGGAAAAATAAATATTTATAGAAATTATTTACAAAGGGTCTGCTGCATGCCTATTTGTAACTCTCAAATTTTTGGCAGGTGCTTCAGGTACAGAATTTTAGACAAAATTTCATTAAATATTTATCATGTTACCTTCGGAGACCTAAAATTATTGAATTGAAAATAGATCACAAAGAAATTGTACTTCATTTATAAAACATCTAATATTATACTTTGACAAGATTTGTTATATATAAACCTTAAATGGAATAAAATATGTTCTCTGAAAAATAAACTTATATGAAATTAAATGAACCCTTATACTTTTAAGTGATGTACTACAATGTTGTGTATTTTTCTCATAAACACAAAAATTCCTCCAGTTTTTGTAGCTTTTGTTTTGGAAATTCTGAGTGGCCTGCAAGAAGGCATTCAAATAAAAATAGTTCTGCTTGGAATGATATAAAATAGCATTGCATTCTGACATATCTGAAACCCAATATTTAGTGAGATACAGTCTGAGTGATGTTTTCTTGTAATTGCACATCTTGCAGTAGTACAATGAAGTGAGGTGTATTATCTATATAACTACAGATCCCTGAAAAAATACAGTCTAGACGCCATAATTAAAGATCACCTGAATTATGTAGGATTTTTTACCTTCAATTTACTAACAGTACAAAGGTTTTAATGAACAGTTATGCCTATATTGATTAGGAATTTAATGAGAGGAATTTAGAAAAGTGAAAATGGCCATAATGCATGGAGACAGTTAGACATATAAGGCACATCTTAAGGCTATAAATCATAGATAGATTATAAGATGTTATGGTATGACAGACGAATATTGGAGTTGAATATATAACTGATTATAAGATAAAGACATGAAGGTGTTAGCAAGAATGGGTGTATATTTTTTACACCAAACTATGTCAATGCTATGATAACTTTTAATAAGTTTGGAGGGGGGGATTGTCTTCCAGCAATTTATACTTATATGATAAAGCATGCTGAATGCAGACTCTACCACATGGTTAAGCCTTATTTATGCCAATGCTAAATGATAATTTTCAATAAGTTTGGAAAATGGGGTTGGTCTAGCTTGCACATTTTAAGTCTTTTAAAGCATGATAAATGCAAACAGTAACTTAGTTATACATGTATTTATAAATGGCATTATTGAATTATCATGATTATGGTATAATTTGAATTAGAAGTTGAAAATTGGTGCTATGATCATGATGATAACATGATGGTAAAATATCTTTACAAAATGTATTGATAATCAAGTGAACCACAGCAAAATATCTGTAGACAAAACTTATCACTCATTTCTTGATTTGTGCCTTTATACTTCCTGGTGATAAATGATTATCAAAATGAAACCTCTTTATGTTTTGACCCCCCTGGAGTAGCTAAATATAGGTTTTCAATTGCTTTCCTTTGAAGGAAGTTTAACCTGGTTCAAAATAAGATCAAGGGATGATCCAGCATCTATGTTAAGTGTATTTTTATAAAAAAAAAAAACATCTATTAAAAGAAAAAGGAGTAATCTTTAATATAAAGACCTGTTTGGACCATATAGGTACACTGTTTTGACCTGGCTAGACCCTAAAACAAGCATTTGAATATCTTTGGCTCAAAAAAATATATATATACTATCACAAAAAACTTATAAGATTTTTAGAAGTGTTCAATCTTTAAAAGCAATGGTCTTGCATTCAAACCCAGTGGTACATTCATTTGAATGTGACCCTCTGAAATCTTTTACCTTCAAAAGTACCAAGGGCATTAACCTTATGATGATAGAAGACAGATAGAGATAGGAGAATGTAGTGAATACCAGGAGAACCCCCAGTGTTTTCATTAAAGGGGTTTATGCATGGTGGTACCCCCATGCATTAATTTAGGCCCCCATCCTTCAAATCTTGAAATTCTTTATTACTCTATACAAGTCCCCATCCTTCAAAATTCATGCCCACCATCCATTCAGCCAATCCCACCATCCTTCAAAACATTTCTAGGGAAAACACTGACCCCATAAATGCTAGACAAACTTAAGTAAGGGATATTTTATGAATTCATCATAGCTCTTACCAAGAAAAAAAACCTGCATAGTCAACTATAAATATGTTACATTAGTCCATGTAGTAATAACCTTCAGCATGTTAAGTGGCCATCATTAGGTCATTTAAGGTGAACTTATCATGTATGAGTCTTACATTGATTGATAGAAAATGTACTGAAGTACAAGATTGTCCATAGTGAGTGTTTTATGTACATGGTCAATCACTGGTGCCCAGACCTGTTAATATTCAGGCAGATTTGTAAAATGAAAATTAACTTTAATATACATTTGTAGAAATTGATATGAATAATTGCACTTTTTCATTCCATGCTAATTTAGTATACAAAGATCATATAAAGGAAAGGAAACTCGGGAAGAACTTGACCTTGAAAAGATAATGAATATGAGGGGAAGTAAGTAACAGAGACATCAACCCCAAACATAGACAATAGATACGATGTTGGTAATATGTTAGATCTATGTATTACCAACAGTCTCTGTCATATTGCACTATAGAATAAACTGACAATTTATTAGACTTGGTGATTTGAAGAAAACTCTGCAAATGGATTGATTAATTAGTTGTTAAACTCACAGTAGCAATTGTCTTTCATGCATATGCAGATTGATAAAGTACATTTAAAACAAAACTAGAATGAAACAGTAAAATTTAGCAAATAAATATAATATATCTTTGATAATACCATAAAGTTATGTTTTATAAGTGATAGATAATATTCCCAGAAGCCCTGAGGACCTGTATGTTTTTTCCTTTGTTAGTAAAGTTTTCAATGTCATTGTGTCTGTCCCAAGGACAAACATTTGTCAATAGTCAGGAAGTAGTGAAAGTTCTCCATGTGTTTTACTTTATCTAGATTAAATAGACTTAACAAAACTGTAATGATGCTTTAAAATAGACAGATTGGTGGTGTGATGTGTTAATGTGATGTCATGATAATACAATTGATTTTCTACTCTGGTTTTGTGTCATTTTTTATTGTTGATTGATAAAAAGATATAATTGTTTCTAATTATATAATAATGAAAAGTGCATGTGTTTTATATTGCTTGCAATTTGCACATAATTGACTGGGTTTTGATAAGGGATCCAAAGTTTAGTTACTTGCATCTTCACACCATTGAGGGAATGAGAGGCTCAAAATTTCAAACATCACATTTAAACTCTTGTATGAATATATAAATTTAAAGGCAATGGAGTTTTTGAGGGTTGCTGAGACCTTGTGATCAGTTGTGGATGGGTGTGACGGGAACAGAAAATTTGACACTTGTTAGCTACATGTATAAATAGTAGAAATTTATAAATGAAGAGTAAAGTGAAGGAAGAAGCATAAGGGGAGGGGTCCATAAAGTTCAGGGAAAATCAATGACCTGGAACGAAACAATTTCCTAAAATAATGTACCTAATTTGTGTCTGTATATAGATTTGTGATATCTAAATAGAACCTATAAATCATACTATTGATGAATTCTCTATTTTAATTATAATTTCAAATTACTTGTTATTAAGAAACTACAAGATTATTTTTATAAATACATTTGATAAGCTTGTAACCTTTGTATAAAATAACTTTATAAAGCTTTTTAGATTGGATTTTCATACTTTGATGATAAACATGGGATAGGATATTTTGACTTTTGAGATAGGATTTGAGATAAACTTGTGGTTTTGGTTCTCGGATAAACCACCCACTCTGAGTCTTCAAACAGTTTTGTGAAAATTTACATCTTTGATATTTATATTCTGTTGATATGTTTTGTCAGAACTGGAAAGCTAGTTTATTTTTGCTTCATAGAGAAGAAAATCAACAAGAGCTTTTCTCACCTTAAAATATCATTGATTGTTTACTAAATGGATGAATAAGTAAACTGGCAACCAGTAGAAAATGTTTATTACATATGTGTATGAATGGAAAACATATCAAAACCAAATTTTACAATCCGGTATGTTATTGTCATTTAAAATAAACAGATTATTTTGACATGATTTTGTTTTGCATTGAGGATTGACATATTCTATACAAAGGAATACCTACGACCCTGAGTAATGACAAATTTGTTGATAAGTTATGTAATTAACATGAAGTTTTTAGTACTTGTACTAAGGTACTAGTATTGAACATTTAATGGGTTACAGATTAATCACTCTGTTGTCCAATCATTAACGGAAGTTCCTGATTACACTTTCTATTGATTTGAGTGCAGTTCATTCTATAATTTCACTCCTTTGTTTTTATTTTTTTTCCATATTTGTTTAAGCTTGAATGTTTTGTCCTCTCTTTATGCTTCTTTGGTTGTGATTTTTTTAAACATGAAGAGTTCGTTGGATCTTGATGGTTCTTTGTGTGAGATGATTTTTTAAACATGAAAATTTGTCAATAGTTCTTTGTATGAAACAATTTTTTTAACGTGAGGAGTTTGTCGGATCTTGATGGTTCTTTGCAATTGTTTAAGACAATTTTGTAACCTTGAAAATTAGTCGGTTCTCAATGTTTCTTTATTGAAGGCATTTATCAGCCTGATCAGGGTCTTTTGTTGACAATTGTTTTTGTCTTTTCTCTCTGGGCATGCATGAAGGACACGGAGCATGATACTTATCATACAAAGAAAAATTGTCAACATTAAATTAATATTTCAAGGAGATTATGAAAAAAAAGTCTTTGTTAGGGAATCTGATATGTTGACATTGATTTTTTTTGTCTTTCGTCAGGGACATTGAACTGTAGAGACATGCAAACAGGATGACACTCTGTTTCCATGGAGATGTAAAATCAAAAACATTTGTGCCATATTTAAGAGAATCGATACACTGGAGCTTGATAGATTTTTATTTGAAGAATATAAAGAAGATCATATTTCTTCCCCAATAGAACAGATTTTTTCTTTGTTTTCATTGAAAAACTTTTGATTAATTTTATGCAAATTATTTGTAATTTGACAGATAATTGTTTAAATTAAAAAAAATGTTGAAAAAGGAGAGAAAAAAAGCCCATTAAAATGTATTTGTAGCCTGTGACTTAATTTATCAAAGTAATGGAAAGTCAAAGAATGAAGATTTTCTTTGTTTGTTTTAAAAAATGGGTCTGGATTAAGATTAAAAGAATATAAAATGACTTAATTATTTGCATAATTTTCTTGAATTACACCAGAAATATATAAGGATTAGAACAAGTATCAGTTCTATATTAAGATAAACTCTCTGCACATGTACTTCTAAACAAATAATCAATTGTAAATTGATCAGTAAAATATCCTTGTCTTTTGTTTGTCTTTTGTCCTTATAAAATGATTGTTTATTATTTAAATGACGGCAGTGCTCTTTGTTTTGTTGGTTTTAAGACTTCCGTCCTCAAGGACATTGACACAATAAGACAGTGTCTCGACTCAGTTTTTTTAATACGCAATTGCTATTATGCTATTACGAATATTGTTTTACGTCAGGTGAAGCCTTAACATCGCACAGTCACATAAAGAACTAATTTTCTGTTGTTCATATAACGTATTAATGATTCCTTGTAAAATTTATTTCTTGAAGATTATACATTGTCGTGACATGACTTCGTTAATATTATATCATGTTTGTCTTTTTAATATTTTTCTTTGAATTAAACATTTTGTTAATATATTATAACATAGAATTTATGAATGTTAATGTCACTTATACAATGTAAGCCTTTTATACATTTTATATTTGATATATACAGTATGAATTTTGCTAATTGTTAAAGTCTGTACTGTGATCTATTGCTGCAAACTTCTGTCTTTGGTGAAAAGATATATCATTGGCAATTACACCACATTTTAGGCTACACTTAAAAATATTTTGGTTTGCCCAAACCCTACCCAAAGGTTGAGACAGTGGGTAGGTAGGTAGGCATTTTCTTTTTTTTTCAAAAAAGAAATTGAAGTATCAGATGTTTATTAATCTTCATGCCTATTTAATTAGAAAAAAACTTCTTCAAATCAGGACAATAAAAGAATTTTGGGTAGGTAGCGTTTGGGCAAACAAACCTATTATTTATTATGGCCTTATTTTATATGCATTGTCTTTTAGATTTAATTATAATTTTGTTTTGGTTAACATTGTATTTAATGCAGATTTTCACATTGTGAGTTTTCCTTAACCAGCCTTAGATATGTGTTGACAGAATTAATGCAAAGTGACCTGCATAAAATCATCGTATCACCTCAACCTCTCACATCAGACCACGTCAAAGTCTTTCTATATCAAATACTCAGAGGTAAGTCATCGTATCACCTCAACCTCTCACATCAGACCACGTCAAAGTCTTTCTATATCAAATACTCAGAGGTAAGTCATTGTATCACCTCAACCTCTCACATCAGACCACGTCAAAGTCTTTCTATATCAAATACTCAGAGGTAAGTCATTGTATTACCTCAACCTCTCACATCAGACCACGTCAAAGTCTTTCTATATCAAATACTCAGAGGTAAGTCATTGTATCACCTCAACCTCTCACATCAGACCACGTCAAAGTCTTTCTATATCAAATACTCAGAGGTAAGTCATTGTTTCACCTCAACCTCTCACATCAGACCACGTCAAAGTCTTTCTATATCAAATACTCAGAGGTAAGTCATTGTATCACCTCAACCTCTCACATCAGACCATGTCAAAGTCTTTCTATACCAAATACTCAGAGGTAAGTCATTGTATCACCTCAACCTCTCACATCAGACCACGTCAAAGTCTTTCTATATCAAATACTCAGAGGTAAGTCATTGTATCACCTCAACCTCTCACATCAGACCACGTCAAAGTCTTTCTATACCAAATACTCAGAGGTAAGTCATTGTATCACCTCAACCTCTCACATCAGACCACGTCAAAGTCTTTCTATATCAAATTCTCAGAGGTAAGTCATTGTATCACCTCAACCTCTCACATCAGACCACGTCAAAGTCTTTCTATATCAAATACTCAGAGGTAAGTCATTGTATCACCTCAACCTCTCACATCAGACCACGTCAAAGTCTTTCTATATCAAATACTCAGAGGTAAGTCATTGTATCACCTCAACCTCTCACATCAGACCACGTCAAAGTCTTTCTATATCAAATACTCAGAGGTAAGTCATTGTATCACCTCAACCTCTCACATCAGACCACGTCAAAGTATATGTAGCGATACATTTATAAGTGTATTGGCCTGGATATTAGACATGGAAAGTTTAAAATCGACATACTTAAAATGCATCATGTCAAAAGCCCTTCAGATCTGATATCCTCCTACAGTCCTACCCTATATATAATGAACACATTTCAACAATACTTATAACAATACAAATTTTCAGCAAATTTCATGATTTTTAATAGTTGAAAAATGATATGAACAGGTTGAACATTGACATTTTCTTTTTGAATACAACATGTGCTTTTATAATAGATCTATAAAAAAAAAAATTCATGAAAAATAAATCTGACTTTATAAGTAAGTGGTTTATAAAACCATTTTGAAACTCAGAAAGGTTCTACATAACACATGTTTTATATTGCAAATTTTTTTAAAACATTTTATTGTTGAAAATGTTCATCTGTGCAACATTATAGATTTTCAAATAATTCGATTGTACATTTCCTGCTCAAATTTCTAATCTATTCTAGGAAGAAATGATTCTGTTCTTTGTTTGATTGAAATTCATTTATTATACAAAAACTGAATTTCTTTCCATACAAGAGGACATATGAACCAATAGAGATAAGGTTTAAGTCAACTTTTATCCACTTCAGGATAGGAAAGCTGTCCATCTTTTACTTGAGACTTCCGGACAGTCAAGTGGTATAACTTCTGTTCGTCATATTTCTGTCATATCCTGGTTAATAACGGGGGATGATATTAACTGACAAAGTCGTAGGTAAACAACACATTGTTTCCTATAGAGAAAGTGGATATTGTTTAATATCTTTATGATACATCCACAACCTCATTACCTAATAATAAGATCAATCTTTTGTCAGTACATATTTTATTTACAAATAAGAAGATGTAGTATAATTGCCAATGAGACTTCTGCATAAGAGAACAAATGACACAAAAGTTTAACAACTAAAGGTCACCATACGGCCTTCAACAATGAGCATTGCCAATACCACATATCAATTTTGTGACCTTGAAGTTGACATGTAAAAGTGCTGGAGGAAGTTTCTGCCGATAAATGTTCAAGGTTGATTCATGTAAATGTTGGGTAATCCCCCCTTATAGATGAAGGAAAAATATTATCAGTTGGTTAAAAGGAAGTTTATTAACATTTCAAGTATTAACCGAATTAAAAATTTTGACCTTTAATTCGGAAATATATTGTAAACTGAAAATGCTGTATTAAAGAAAAAAATCAATTATTTATAAACACGTGCACTGTCTGATGGAGAAGTCAACTTCCTTCTTTCTATCCGCTCTTCCTGGGATCCAATTGAGTATTCTAGTTCCCTTACTTGACACTTTTGTCACAGTCTTAATAGCCCAGTTATGAAAATTGTTGAAGAAAGGTGAAAGATACCACATGGCCTGGATATTCCAATACATAGTCAAAAAACAATCTGACAATGCCAGTGCAAAAATAAAATGACGAAAAAAGACCTACAAAAATAAATGAAATACAAAAAAGAAAACTTTAGAATGAGCATCAAGAACATTGTTATCAAAATCATTCAGGGTTCCAGGACATGAAATCCATTTAGTATAGGGATTAAATACATCCTAGCGTTAATAATTGACTGTTGGACACCTCACTTTATTATTGAAAAGAACAAGTAATAGAACATCTGGTAAAGAATTATGCTTTCAAACTAAACTAAGGTTACCTCAGGTCCTTGGAACACATTGATTGCCTCATTCTGAGTTTAAGATGAAGAACACTTATAAAGGCACTGTACTTTCGTTTTGAGTTTTTTAGACTTTTATATTATCTAAATCATCTGTTCCTTTTTCTACATTCACTATTTTTTCAATCAGAAACAATGCAAATAAAATCAGAAATTAAATCTGCATGCATCAATATTATAATAGTACATTGTAACTGAAGCTGATAATTAATTCTGTTTTTTTAACGGATCTATAAATAAAAACTTATTTTAAGATGATATTCATGTCACATCTTGTCGAACAAGATATTTATAAATATTATTTTTTTAAATTGGTAACATATTTTATGACAAAGTGAAAAATCAGCTAAAATTTAAATGCTGCCCTCAAATATTTTGTAAACTGAACTCCTATTTAGAAAAAAAAATGTGTCAGTGACATTAAGTGAGTTGACACAAATAAATATTTATTGTTGGATAATAATATTATATTATTTAAACATTAGTTAAGAGATAATTGACAATTTACATTGAAAAACGACAAGCTTTTAAGATACTACAGTTGAGAAAGTACGATTATATCAGGGTTTTAAGCCTGTCAACAACAACAATTTAACTACGTTTTACTTGGAGAAATCGAGTAATATTTTGATAAGCCTATTGTTTACATCCATAGTGAATATTAAAAGGTTTCTTCTTAAAATGATAACAATTTGCTGATAACATAGAAGATGAAATGAAAAAAAAATAGGTGAATAAAATTTTTTGGTTTTATATTAATACGTATATATTGAAGAAAGTATTCAGTACTCCTAAGGGAACATAATCCAAGGACAAAACTAGCATAATAGTTTAAAGCCTAAAGATATGTGCACATGTAAAGTGCAATAATAAATGATAAATTTATGCATTATCTGAAGCAAAAAAAATATACTTTTCAATTTTTCCAGGATTAACTTTAATGGGGGAAAAAATTGTGTTGTTATATAATAAAACCAAGATAAATTTCATTCAGTAATGATCAAAATACTAAATTTGCTCCCTTCAATGTTGTCTTTGAAATTGATCATTAGGATTGCTTAAATCATCAAAAGTTTTAAGTATATTAATTTAATTTTAAAGGAATGCCTTTGTTTCTTTGATATAAGATTATTTCAAAGTTCATTAACAGTTGTCTGGTGTGCTTCAGATCTGCTTTCTGTTGCTTAACATTAGATGTTTATGGAAAGTTAAAAAAAACCAAAACCTATCTAAATTGAGGAACCCAATCCATCTGGTTTTAAGCACACCTGAAGGATTTAATCAGCCTTTTTTCTGTTGCTGAATATCAAATGTATAATTATATTGGACAGCATGCTCTGAAGGATTTGGCTCTAGTCTTTGTTTTTACCAAGAATATGATTTGTACATGCATTTTTCACCATTCTTTTTTCTTTTTCAGGATTAAAATACCTTCACTCAGCCCGGGTATTACATCGAGATATTAAACCAGGCAATCTACTAGTCAATAGTAACTGTGTTTTAAAGGTAAATATTGGCTTAGTATATCATTGGAGAAAACATTTAGATGAAGAACTGCAACCACAGCACTTTGTTTATGTGTCATCTTATGTACAACCCACTTAGGATCTTGGACAAACTGTTTAGATGAAGAAGAGTAATCAAGACACTTGTCTAGGAGTGTGGTCCCATGTTCATTCCCCAGAGTATATCAATTAAAATCACATCTTTTAAAAACCTCATTATGCCTTATTTATGTACAATACAATAAAAAAAAAAGTGAAAAAATTATAATATACAGCAACCACTGAATACGCCTGAATAACAGGCTCCTGAATTGGGACAGGCACATACAGCATGTGACTTTGTTAAACTTGTTTGCTAGCAACAAACCCTTCTAACTATATGGACACCAAAACAAAAACACAAAAAAACCCATTAAAGAACAATCTGAGAGTACTGCCATAAAGCTAGTTCAAAGCCATAACAACTAATAAAAAAATATGTATCTTAGAGACTAAAATCTAGACTTGGCATGTATGCTTGAAGCAGAATAATAATAATAGGATTGCATGACCATGCAGACTTTTGAATTGATTTTCTGTATTGTTTCAGATCTGTGATTTTGGGCTGGCTCGGATAGAAGAACCAGATGAAAACATTCATATGACTCAGGAAGTTGTTACACAATATTATCGTGCTCCCGAACTTTTAATGGGGGCCAAACATTATAGTTATAGTGTTGATGTTTGGTCTGTGGGATGTATATTCGCAGAATTATTGGGACGAAGAATACTCTTTCAAGCTCAAAGTCCAATTCAGCAGGTTGGTATAGATTTATGATGTTAATGAGTTTGTGTCTTGTTGTCAATCGCTGCAGGGACAAAAGATGGTAATGAATTATTAAAAAAGTGATTTTGATTGTTTTAAAAAAACAAGTTAATATAAGATGGCTGTGGTGAGTTGAAGTCTTGATTTACCTGCATGAAAGGAAAATAATTAAATCTTTCATAAGTGTATGTATGAAGTCATACGGCACAAGTATCGATCATTTCAATGTGAAATTTTGTGTGGACAATATGTGAGGCAAATCACAGCAAAAGTATAAATTTGTCAATCTTTGGTAAAATGATCAGTCATAGAATAGATCAAAGTTGGAGATCGTTTGATGAAAGATAAAACCTTCTTCTGACATCAACATGATCATCATGCAGTGTCATTTTAATATTTCCCAATTTATAATTGAAGTTTTAATTTTTCAAATCTTGCAAAAATACATAATTGAATTTTAGAAAAATTACGCAAGTTTTGCAAAAACATTTCCTCTCATAAAGGATTTACCATAAAAAAAATAACAAATTATAACCAAAAAATATTTTGTCTGAACTGTCAGGTTTTGAAGCTTCAATATTTGAATGCATATTTTAGTCTAGCATGTAAATACTGAGAAAAATATCTAGCAGTAAAATTGAAAAAGAAAGTTAGTCAAACAATTGATTTTGGAGAGATATAAAAGTTGTTTAAGACGTTATTGGATTTTTTAACTGAGTATAATGGACTTTTTCTGGGACATGGTAATATAAATAATGTAAATATTTCCCCGTTAAAAAGATTTAAGTCTATATAAACCTGATGCCTGTTTTCTGAAGAATCAATATAGGAAAAAAGTTGATGGGATTGAATTCATTAAACTTTACTTCAGTATTGGGTCAAGAACTTTCATTGTGGACTAGGTATTGGTACTTCAATGTTTAATTAAAGGATTTTTTCCTTTCTTAATTAGTCCTCATGATAAATCCTGGAAACAATAATGTCTTAATCAAAATTACTTACTTCAAATTTATTAATTTATAAAGAAAATCACAATTTTTTACAGAATTTTTTTTTGTGTAAAATATCCATGGATCTGGCTTTCTCCGCAAATGCTAATACAAACTCCACCCTTATGGATCTCTCAGTGTACTATGGCTTTTTCAAGACAAGACCTCAACCAATGCAAAATGTTTAGTCATGAAATACCAAAGTGTGCAGAAAGTAGCATTAACCATCAATCAATCAATCGTAATTTATTATGATCTTTCTGTGTGTAGCGTGCTGTAACAGTGCTGTAAGCAGTCATCATAAAACAAATAATGAGTAAACAAATGTTATGTTGTATAATCCGTGTCACGTCTGTATGCTTGGTATGTTACACATGCTTTAGTTTACAAAATACTCTAGTATATACTGACACACTTATACAGGTACAAAACATTCCAGTCAGTAAATACATAAACAATAAATCCTTGATATCCTTCTTAAAATCTGTGCTAAAAGCCACATCGTTCTAATCTCTGCTTCCTGTGATCACTTCCTCCTTATCTTTGCTTCCAGTCAAGTCCTTCTAATCCACGCCTCAAGCCAATGTCCTTCCAATCCATGTCCCAAGCCATGTCCTTCTAATCCATGCCTCAAGCCATGTCCTTCTAATCCATGCCTCAAGCCATGTCCTTATAATCCATGTCCCAAGCCACATTTAACAATCCCAAATCAAATTTAGATGATGCATTAATATAACAATGGCTATTCCACATTTCTCAAATCCATTGGCTATCCAATATGGAATGAGATCCCATGCCATGTACTTACCATATTATTCTTGTCATGTTAGTTTAGGTTTAATGTTTAAAGACCTCATTTTTGTCATTTCTGATTTCAGATCCATTCTAATATTCCTATTAGCCATTTGCCTTGTCAATTCTTATCATTATTGGTACAGTTCTGTCCTATACTTATCTCTGTTCTTTGTGTTTTGATTCGATAATTCAGTTAAGAAATTTGTCAAGTTAAACAATGTATAGTGTACATCTAATGCTGGTAAATTAGAACAATTAACATTAATAAATATAATTAATACTGTTAAGTTTTACAGTTGTAGAATTCTCAACTGTTGGCCACACTTTTACTGTAAGGGAACTATATTCCTGAAATGTGTTAATGTGCCTGGAATTCTTTCCACTTGTCTTCAATTACTGTTGTTGGGGCATTTTATAAATGTTGCTTCTTTATATTTTTAAATTAATTTCTTTCATAGAGATGATTTATGATATAAGGTGTAAAGACCCTTTTGTTTGATTTGGTGTAAAGTGGAATATTTAGGTGACTGACTTTTTAAACTAGAAATACGAACAAAATAGAAATCTTAACAAAGAAAACCACAAATATGGCTGACTCATCAGTAATGTTCATCAGAACACCATGACTTTTCTGTGGTCAAGGTTTTATAACATAGATGTTTCAAATCCACAGTCATTTAATTTTGTGTTTGTATAAATCTTTACATTTAATGAGGGTTCCAATGAGGTTTGTTGTATGAAGAGACTCTAAATTTTATTACAATAAATGTTTTATATGATGAAATTTTTCTACCAATTATTATTATGGGCCGCAAAGGGCATAAACATTATATATACAACATCAATAATTTTCTTAATACAATACAAACAATGATATAAAAAAAAAGATTAATGAAAATATTAAAGTTCTTAAAGAATATACCAATTTGACCCAATTGATACATGTACATTTGTACTATGACCAGTGTAAAGTATTTGCTGAAGGGTATTTGTCACTTGCATTGATTGACGGAAAACGATCATTGCCACCCTCATCAATAACTAAAGTATGTTAAATATACTTGTACTTGATGACACTGTAAGTGTGCACAGGAATGCACTTAAAACATTCATATGATGGAGAATAGTATAAAAAGGTAAGCGATTATCTCTCCCGTACAAAACACATTAACACATTGTGTATGAATCGAGCCAATGAAAAAGTCTGAGATCTCTTCTGCATGTTAAAGTATTGATCAAATTAATCCCTTCAGTTTACTAATGTATAGTTTGAGGAAGGTCACGGAAGTCGTAAATAAGGGCAAAAAAGTCTGAATGAAATAGTTGAACTTATTTGTATGATATTAGCAACAAATAAATAAACAAATAAATATCCCATTACCTAAGATTTAATATATAAAAAGAATTGTAAACAACAAAACAAAAATGATTCAATATGTTAAATGATATAAACATTAAAAGGATAAAAACAATTTGAAGTCCATTAAATGGATAAAAATCTTCCCATATTTTTTAAGGATTGTAAAATATCCATGTAGAATTTGCTTGTGTCTAGACTTTTTATTTATTTATAATTTTGTCATGTGATGTAGATATCTGTACGTGACATTTTGACCATATTAATCCCCTCTTTTCTATTTTTGCTGAACTTGTTAGGTTTCTGTCTAAATATCTGTTAATATTTATTTTTGACAGTTTGAGTTTGGAATGTCACTTGCAAGTGTTGATTTGCTATTTTGTCCTCGTAAATAGTTTTCTTTGTTATCAAAACAATTCAAACGAAAATAAAAAAAATACCTGTTTATAACATTATGTAAGTCTTCTTTGTGATTTTGATACATTATATAAAATGACACAATATTGTTATAACATGTATTTCTCAGGTTAATTCTATAAACGGCCTTCAGGTGAAAAAAAGCAAATTAAACTTCTAAAAGGTCGTTTAAATGGGGCATGCTTTTATACTGTCTGTAAATCAAAAGTTGAATTATTGTGCTCAAAATAAAAAATAACTTGGTTGATTACTGTTTTAACAGCTATATCATAGACAGCCTATAAAAATAATCTTTGAAATGCTCTTTTATAGCCAATTTGACATCTGAAAGTTAAAAGTTTGATAGAACTTTAGTGTGAGCCATTCACTTCACTAGATCTTTTCATCCTGAATTATCAAAAGAAGCCTTGGAATGTAAATTATTAAGCATTTTAATAATATTATCTGATAACACATATGTATCAAAATATTTTCAAAAATTAAATTAAATTAAGAATTGATGACTTAAATTTTGGCAGAACTGTGTTTGCATGATCAATGTCAGTTTCACTTATTTTTGTCATGAATCTGAAACAGCTATATATTTATATCATAACAAGCATCGGAATGCAGATGAAATGAACAATATTATCTAAAATTATATCTTATATTAAATATTTTCAAAAATGAAATGAAATTAAAAATTAAATACCAGAGTTGAAGAAACAGTAATATCATTTAGAATTCTCAGTTGTAGAATTGATTTAACAAGATTTAGTAGGAGTGATTTGATGTATGTAAGAGATACGATCTATAAATAGTAACATGAAATCAACATCTAGAGTTTGACAGTCATGATGAGCTGACGAAATATTCCAACATACAGCATGTCTATGACTATAATATTTGTTATTAGCTAACTAGTAATACCTACTATCTGACAAGGACTGGGGTTGAAAAATGTGCAGATTTGCTGAAAGGCAATTGTGATTGCAGTACATTTGTAATAAAAAGAGGTTCAGCAATAAAGCTGTTAAAACAAATCCTGCTTAACCATGTTAACCTGAAATCTTAGAATAAAAATTCAGCTTTTGTAATAAACATGATAAAAGGTCCCAAATATTTGTAAATTTTTAAATTAAATTTGCATAGATTGTTAACTAAGCTACTGAAGATAAAATGTTGATGAAAATATAAGAAGCTCTGTTTCTTTACACATTTTGACTCTTTCCTGTCTGACTGCATGTGGCAGAAGAAACAACTTTGGGTCTTTGTTGTCTGCATTTAGTCCATCAAATGGGTCAGGTCAATCAGATTAAATTTTACCTGTTATAGATGTGCATATACTGCAGATTTCAATCTGTATACAGTATTTGTGTGCATCAACGGGAATACACATTCAATGAATAGAATCAGTAGCCACTTTCAACATAAACCTTCTGTATTTAATTTGAATTTTTGAAATTATTCTTTTAATGATAAATTAGATATTTGAAGTTTTAGTGTTTTTCATTTGATAAATACAATTTGTATTAAAATAGGTTTTGTTAATGTTAGACAAAGAAAACTTGACTATTAGTTACTGGAAGAAAAGATTTTAAGAACATTTAAATTATAAAAGATGTTGTTAAACTTGAGAACAATGTATATATACAAGTGTTATTTTATGAAAGAAATATGTATTTAGAGGTTAAAATCCTTGTTAAAGTAAATTTGATACAGGTTAAAATTAGGTTAATTTAAGTGCCTTTGTTCTTTTACAAAAAAAAACACATCATGTTAGAAATGTAAGAATGCTGAAAGATCTGGTAGAGATTACAAAACATTATTTCCACTTTTTTCTCTTGCTAATGAACAGACCTGTATTGTTCCACTGGAAGCTAGCCGAACAAATGATTTGGATAATTTCCTTTCTGTTTTCAGAGTTTTTTGTCTTATTTTCTGGTACATTATGGTTTTATTTCGTGTTTCTTTGTGGTTATTAGACCATGCAAAAAATATTATGTCTGAGTTAAAATAATTAGGAAGTATTTTATTACAAACCATTTTTGTAAAAATAAAATATCAAGTATTTCTTTGTGTCAGTAATGAGAATTTGTGATGGATTTAATTTCATTCCTCAGACTGAAGCTTTATGTGGCAAACAAAGACATGAAATTTTGTGTTTTTATCAAATGTTATTGATTATGTTAGTCTAATCCAACTAATGGATTCTATTGATGGTTATTGACCTAAAAGTGGTCAGAATGAAATATGTTCTCTGACTTTAAAATATTTATAATACACCTTAGATTGGCTTACAGCACCTGTTGGTTAATTGGAGAAAAGATTTAAGTTGGTCTCTTTTGTTCATCATCATGGACTCTCATTTTGCTAAAATGATTCAAGAGAGTGATTTGATTTTTTCCAAAAGGCAGCAAACCAACAACACTAAACTTGGTAGAAAAAATGACATTTGTCTTAAGTACTTCTATCTAGGAAAATTTTCTTGAAGCCCCATTGTCTACAAATTTGTTTTTTTTTCTTAACCAAGATTATGATATTTATTTATAGTGTCTGTATAATTCAATAAAAGTGTTTTGTGTTTAAAAATAGCTTTATATTAAGTAGTTTATATAATTGATTTAGGTTGAATTTCTATAAAATAAAAAGTAGGTCAGTGCTCTATAGAATGAAATGTAGGTCATTGCTCTATAGAATAATAGGTCGTCATAACCTTATCTCCGTGGTTCTACAGTTCAGTGTTCTGTTCAGTGTACTGGTGAGATCAATATTGATGTAAATACATATTTGGATAATGGATCTCTCAGAATAACAAACTAATTTACTGGTACTCAATACTGATAAAGCTTCGTGATCATAATCTGGGTTCACAATAGTTATAACGTTTATTGTTCTGATCTGAACGCTCTTATTTTGGATTTTTCAAATGAAATGAACATTTTAACATGTTAATCCCATGATCACTGGACAGACTTAATAGTAAACAATATATATGCCACCAATAAAGATTAATTACCAAAAATATTGGACAGTGTAACAACCAACTCATGACAGACTCCTCCAATGAACAAATCCTACAATGTTGTAACAATATTTTCTTGTAGTTTGAAATGAAAAATAATATAATACATGTAATTATTATATCATAGGTTCAGATTTGGAAAATTCTTTAGCAGGTTCCTATGTTATTTAATTTAAAATTTTCAACCAAAAAATTTGAAGAAAAAAAATGTGAGAATTGAGTACAGTTTGAAGTTATTTTATTTATTATGATGATAACTTTTTTTAACAATCTTTTTTGTAAATAAAAAGTCATTAAAACTGATAAATGAGAAAGGCAATGTGGAGCAAGGGCATTTTTTCTCATCCAAATTATGATGGATATAAAAGAAAAACTGAAGGCTTGTACAAAGCTCACGAATTATTCATTAATGAAATAGACATCAAATATGATACAAATCATGAAATAAAAACTGTACCAGAAAACATATGTGATTATACTTTTGAATAACCTTTAAGTACAATAAAAATGTATACATGCTGTGGGAGAGGATAGGTCATGTAGTAGGAAGAGGCTATTGAATAAAAAAACTGACGTCACCCAGTTTATGGGTTGATTTGGTTCTGTAGGCTTGGAATTTCTTTGTTCTTTAAGTTATAGGAATAAATTATAAATTGATCCACGAATTGAAATCAGTGGAAATGATTTTTTATATACTGTATTAGATCATGATTTAATTGCTATAGAACTCAGTTACCATCTGACGTGACGGTTTTTTCTTAATAAATATTTTTTAGGTGACCTTGGATTGTCTAGCCTGACCATCTGTAACCCTATCAACCCTTATTCCATATTAGTTCATTCTATATTACTGTAGGCCAGTAGAGTCCATTGTTATATCTAAGGGGGGATATATAGAACAGGTGATATGGATCAGAGACTTTACTGATAAACAGAGAACAGCTGACAAGCTGAAAACTTATTAGTTCTGTAAAATTCAGAAAAAAGTGAATCTGATCATCAAGAGGCAATGGGTTTTTAAGATGGGAAATGATCATGTTGTATTTGGTGTTATTTATACTCACTACTTTGTGTTTATCTTTGTATTGAAACTGATAAGTAGGGGGGGGGGTATTATGTTTTGAAGTCTATGGTAGTTTCAGTCTGTTTGTCTGTTCTTCACTCCTGTATTGGCTTTGATTGAAGTTCACTTTACCATCAAGTTGTTGTTGTGGACACATTTAAGTTGAAACTTAGTAAATATGTTTATTCTGACGCGAGTAGTGAAGTAATGAAGTAATTAAAAAAGTTTGAAACTGTTTTTTTCACAGTTTATTAAACATGGGAAGTTATACTGTGAGTTGGGCTTGGTATCGTGTGATGCTACATTATCTATTGTTTCTATGATTTATAAAATTGACATTTGTTTACAAATTCTTTAACCTTCTTTCTCTTTTATTCCAGCTTGACCTCATAACAGATCTCCTAGGAACACCGAGTGAGTCAGCGATGAGGACGTCGTGTGAAGGAGCACGAGCTCACATCAAACGTATGGCACACAAACAACCCTCATTAGCAGCTTTATACACACTCTCAAATCAGGCCACACATGAAGCTGTTCATCTACTGTGTAGAATGCTGGTATTTGATCCAGTAAGTATCAGACAAGGGTACCAGATTTTTACGGAAGTCCCCAGAGACAGATTTAGAGGGGGGCCCAGGGCTTTGGTCAAGTAACGTCTTTGACACATTCACCATTTCCATTATCAATTTTAAAACCTTGAATTGAAGTACTAGTATAAACAAAGAAAAATATGCCATTTACTGATTTAGAAAGGGATGAGAAAGGGCTCTATCTACGCATATACATCATGTATCTACGCATACCTTTTACCATTTTAGTAACTTAGTCGACAAGAAAGAGCTCTATTTACGCACGCTTTGTACTATTTTAGTAACTAAGCCATTAGGTGACCTCATTACTGACACTGTAACACATGCCGTTATATTTAAGATCATTTCATGCAGTGACTTACATTTATATATAAATATTACACACATATCATATAAATATTATGTGTGACAGTGTCGATGTTTATGACACCTTTCTTCCGCAGCAAAAATAACAATAGCAGGTGTAAATTATGAAACAAAAATAAAAATATAGACCACATATGTGTGAAATAATTAAAAACATTTGAACAACTACATGTATGGGTGGAAATGAAAAGCAATGATCTGTGCCACTTTTAAAATATATTGTCCAAATGTCGTTTATGTCATTGTGTCAGTCATTGTCAAACCTTGGGGTTGTTCTGTGCATGGAACTGAAACCATTTAGGGTAACTTGTCTGTTATTGAAACATTTCAAAATGTCAATGAAATATATCACTTAGCTCAAAATATTCTACCAGTCTTATACAACTCTGTAGGGGAATACTGTGAATTCATTAATATTCATTGGATTCCAATTTTCGTGGATTTCGTTGGTACAGGGGAAGCACGAAATTCAATGTTCAACGAATTGCAAATTTTCTAAAGGAATGTATGCAGATCTGACAAAACAACGAAATTAAATATCAACGAAATTGCAAATTTTCCTCAATCCACGAAAAATTGGTACCCACGAAAATAAGTTGAATCCAAAGTAGTAATGTAGCTTATTTATAATTAAGACCTTGTCTTTTTTAAAATGAAAAAAAAAAAAAAAATGTGTATGATTGCTAATTAGACAACTATCCACCAGAGACCAAATGATGTTGTTATTTAAGTAACTATAGTTCAAATAATAGCATTCAACACTGAGCAAAACCTATACTGTATAGTTAGCTATTTTAAAAAACATGATTGAAGGACCCTATTTGTTTATTTTGTCGTTGGATTGCTGCTTTATTGATATACCCCAATCATCTACCATTTCTTCATATTATATATGACTTGATTTGCAGATATTTATTATTTTTTTGTCCTCTTGGTTAACATATTTTAATGTTTATTTCAGGAAAAGAGAATAAACGCGACGGATGCATTAGCTCACCCGTACCTTGACGAAGGGAGGTTACGATATCATGCGTGTATGTGTAAGTGTTGTTACAGTACAAACTCAGGGAGGAGATATACCTCAGACTTTGAACCCACATGTTCCCAGCCTTTTAGTTATGGATTTGAAGACAGTCTCACATCTTGTCATCGAGTCAAAGGTTAGTAAGATTTACTTAAGATAATGTTAGTTTTAAATAGGGAATGAATGTTACTCAAATCAAGTCATGGGCTCAACAGTTCGGTTTATAATATTGTTAAAGTTAAACTGGAAGAAAATATATGTGTAGACTTGTTAGATTCAGTTACACCGCTCAAATTTGAATCTCAATAAAAGACATTTTATTGATTCACATTATCTGTCTACTGAAAAAAAAAGTTAGTTTGTATTTCTATTGCAAAAGAGAGGGAAAATATAGCAAAGTGATATTCAAACTGATAAGTGGAAGACAATTTGACAATGCTGCAGCAAAAACAAAAATTAACCAAAAGACCCAACATTGCTCTACAAAACACAACATAGAAAAATGCAGACTAAGCAACACGAATACATTATCAAAGTGAACTTTTGACCAAATTACTACATTCTACATGCACGTATTATCGATGATAATAGTTTTTGCAGGAAGAAACACACTTTTATCTCATTGATCAAATCGTTAGACAAAGGTTAAATCTTTCTGATTTACTTTATAGAAATAACAGATATTGTGGTCAATAGATAGTATCTGATGACAGTATATGGTAGTTAAAGGGAAATAACTCTATGTATTTCTTTATTACAAAAAATCATGTAGTTTATGTGCCTCAATTCTCATTCCCTTTTAAAAAAATCCATATATATGAGCTTTGCTAAATAGAAATTGATGTGAAGCAAATGAATACCTTCCATTATCAATGCATCTGTTAACTTATTTCATGTTGAAAAACATCAATATACAAAGTCTGTAACTGTTTGGAATTTGATTTACTCAATTAAGCAAAATTAATATTTAAGAAATAATTCATGGGGGCTTGAATATATCGTGATTTTACCACGGGTTGGCCCTTTATGACAAATATTTTACCCTGAGCGATAGCGAGGGGTAAAATATCGGCATAAAGGGACAACCCGTGGTAAAATCTAGATATATTCAAGCCCCCATGAATTATTTCGATTCTAATAGGACAAATACGCCAATTGTTTTGGATCGAAGCGCTCTAGGTGGAGGCCATTATTTGCCGTTCCCATAAATTAACGCACTTTTAGATTGGCGTAAAAGAACGGAACAAACAGAATAAGTGACAAGCTAAAACTATTCACAAAACTTATTTAGATAGATTTGGATAAATTTTAATGATAATTTTCTTATATGTCTTCTATGTATATAAAAAATTGGCTTATACCACATTTTAGCATCATTTGTTTACGTTTCCTTGTTGTGATGATTTTCGGTATTAAAAGCGTGTATTTTCCCGTAAAATGCTTAAATTATAACGTCATCATTCTATGACGTCGGGTACTTCATTCAGAAAAAAACCATATGACGTGGGAGTACGATCGGAACAGCCATTGTAATATATTCATATTTTACCACGGGTGTGTACTCAAAGCGTTTGAAGGACGTCATGTTAGAATAGTATACATGCACTTGCATTAGGTCGATATCTATTGGACACAGCTCATTTGTTGTAATCAACATACAGTTGATGAACTTGTGGTTAAAGGGAAGTAACTCTATGTTTAGCTTTATTATACAAAATGCTTTCTTTCATTTCAGAAAAGTTACACAAGTTTATATTAGAACAACAGAAGAATAATGAAGTTCCACTTTGTCTCAATCCAAACTCTATATCATTTAAAACATTTGCAAGGTGAGTTAGCTTTATCAATAGAACAAAATCTGTCAGCTTGATTTTTGTTGAGCCTTTGACTTTAGAAGACGATGATGGAATGATTGACACCAAAGGGAGACGTGGGTTTTATTTGTTTTTTGTACATTTTTGTACTTAAATAAGATTTGATTTGAAAATTTGTTATAAAGATCATATATTAAGATATACGAGAACTTTAGTGTCCTAAAAATAAATGAAGAAAAATAGTTTACTTTCAAATTCCAAGTGAGATTCATAATTTAAAGAGGGGGGAAGGACTCATAAATAAAGGATCTCATTTCAAATCTACCAAAGAAAAAAATAAGATTGAAAAAACACATGCAAAAATTTTAATTATTTGAAGTGTTAAATTTTGTATTTGATTTGTTTTTCACATTCTAGATCTACAGTCACCTGTACTAATGGGTCCCTTTATGTGAAGAAAGGGCAGTTAATTTAAAAAGTGAGAAACAAATGCAGCATTTCCCCCCAATCTGATGTTTACCCCATTGCAGCTTGCTCAGATTGCACTTTACCCTAAAGCTTTAACTTATCTTTTTTGACTGAATATTTAAAATGCAGTGAATTCATATAGTGACCTAATAGAATTTATAACATATATTTGGAATATATAACTTAGAAATATTTTGACAAAGAAGAAAGGAAAAATGTTTTGCCACATTTGAGAGAGGAAAGGAAAAATGTTTTGCCACATTTGAGAGAGGAAAAGAATACTGCATGAATTCACTTGTTTGTGTGATCTAAATTTGATTTTTTGTCGTTGAACGTTTTTAAGAAAGATCATATTTTCCCTCACAAATTGTTCCTCATTAATCACATGCTTTTTCAGCAAGATTTTCAACACAGTTATACATACACGTAAACATTTTTTTTCAAATGCAGATGCAATTTGTATGTTTTTACCAAAATCATCTTATATACCATTTACCAAAATTGTGCACATTCCTAAATCTGGAACATTTGTATGCATTCAGAGATGACCTTGACCTATAGAATCTGTGGGTTTACCCCACATCTTATAATATTCTTATTCAGAAATAAGAAATTTATACAATAGAATATTGTAATGTTGCTTTGACCATTCTATATTTGGAGAGTATGCTTGTTGCATGGTTTTTAAAAGCAGACTTTGCCATATGACATTGTCGTGTGACTTTGTGTTTGGTTTACATTTTGGATGATGATTTAATCATAAACATATACTTTGTCAGAGTGCATTCTTTTTCATATTTTTGTCATGTTATATTTTCTCTGAATTTTTATTTGTTATGAAACATGTGTTGGTGTATAATAGTCCAATCTAAAAAAAATACAGCCTTATCCTACAAACAATATTTATAAACGATAGACTTCTGCACAATTGTGTGAAGACAGCAGTGCAACAATTGACAAGTTTGGGTACTGTTACTCAGTCGAGACATATTTTTAAATGAGTAAACAATGAATTAATCTAATTTTCTATCTGTCCCCCTATATTTTTAAAAATTGTTAGATTTCAATGAAAGTAGTACATATTGAATGTGATTATAGTTTATCAGAGCACTTACAAGATTTGAAAATAAGGGAACTTACCGCAGTGAGAAACTATAATAAATAGATAATTGAAGAATTTATTTTAAATACTTGATTTTAAAGGGGATGCATAAATAAGAATATAGGTTTAACATCTTAAAAAGATGTCAAATGCTACTTCTTACTAAAATCTTGTCTAAACTGTGAAATTAAAAATATCTTTTTTTATTTTTCAGTTCATCAGTAGCACAGCCAGCAGAGCTTCCACCTTCTCCCCATGCGTGGGAATAAAACTGACCAATCATCTCATTCCAACACACATTCATGCAGAGCAATGACCAATCAAAACACACCTTTGTTCTGACCAGGATACAGAGGGAACCAGTCTAAAGTTTTGTTTCTAGTGGGAGTATGAGCAAATTATTTCGTAAAAAAGAGAAAAGACAGGAGCCATAGATGAATTGAGTTAGATGACAGTAAATCGCATGAATGTTGATAGAAAATATCATACAGACTGAAAATCAAAATTAAAGATGGAAAATAACTATCGAGAACAGTATGAGCATGATGAGCTTTCTAATGAGTTTGTGAGGATTAGGAGTTGGGAAATATAGTCATCATATAGACGATGTTTGATGTAAATTATGAGTCACTAGCTGGAACTAGAATGATATTGTGATAATTTTATGTCACTCAAACTTGCCAACGTGCAGTTTTTAGATGCTTTATTTATTATTGAGCAAAAAATTGTTCTTTGCTGGATTAGTATATTTGTCCATTTCTGTGGATTTCAGCATTGACATAAGCATTTCTTACTTTTCTTATCTAATTACAAGAGAATATTTTGATATTAGAATGTTCTATATCTATGTGATTAGAAGGAAAGCTTTTGGACAATTATTTATTTATTTATGGATTTTTTTTGTCAAAAAAACAAAGAACTGTCATTAATCATGTAAAGTTGATTGACTCCTAGTAAATGTATTCATCATTGAATAGCAATATAATCTTAGAAATTTCATTCTTCATATTATTCTTCAGTGTAAAGAAAAAAATTTGAATAAAACCTGTTGACTTCTAGGTAGGCTTTTTCCTCCTACTAATGACACGTAGAAAGGTGTGAAACAAAAACCTGTATATTATGTTACCTCTGTGGGCTGGTCAGACACTAAGTTATCTCTGTATGGATGTGTAGTTTTGGTGCTCACTTTTATAACTGTGTACATATTTTAATGTAAATTGTAAAAAGGAAATCTTAATACTGTGAAACAGTTTTATTTATATCATGTAAACAGTCAATTTACAAATACTATGGAATGATTTTAGACTCGCTTTTGTATATGGGCAAGAACAAACTAAATGACAATATAATTTCCAAATTCAATATTAATATTTCACATTATATGTGAAACACCTTAAAAACAAATCTTGTTTAATATGACAGATAGTCTGATTTTTTTTCTTTGACAGAAGCAAGAGAAGTGTTAGTATTTCTTACTTTGTAAAATTAAAAATTTTAATATTTGGTCACCATGACAATTGATCAGCAATAAACCCAGTGCCTTGGATGTCCTTCTGGATGTCCTTAATTCCAGGAATCTTGTTTCCATAGTATTTGTAAATTAATTGTTATGTTTTTTTTTTCTTCATATTAAAATCATGTAAAACAAATTACCATGTAGAGAATCATGTCAACTTAGTTGTCACCATTATATGAAGATCTGAAGTCACAAACATTTACAAGATTGATTTAAATTTGTCATATTTTAATTGATTTAACATAGATATTTATTAAGAAGATATCAATATTTTAAATTTGCAATAACAAAGATTGTTTTACATGAGAAAAACTGCCAAAGCATAGTTGCACTTTATAAGGGTACATTGTCAAAAAATCAAGTAATGTCAAACTAAAAGGGTAGAACAAGTAATAGTTATCCTAGCAACAGGGTCTCAAATTTATCTAAAACTATTTTCAGATATATTTTTATAAATTCCATGAAACTTTTTCTTTCATTACTTTTTTTTTTTAAAGTTTTTAGAATGAAGATATCTCTTAAATCCAGTTTCCACTGAATTCATTTTCTTGTTACATTTTTAAGTAAAAATTAAGATTTAAAGACTATCTACAATTTCATGACCTTCACAAATTTAGTGACCTTCAGTATTTTCACGACCTTTATTATTTCCATGAATTTAAATAAGGAAATCAAAAATTTAGAATTTTTTTAATTGAAAAAATCGCTAGAACTAGATGCATTATGTATTTTGCATTCTAAATGTAAGAGCTATATAATTATACTGGAAAAGTCAAATTTAAAATTGGTATATTTGTGATGCATTCTATAGAAATTCAGATCTCTAAGTACCTAGCCATGTCCTTATTAGTATTGATCTCACTATAGTATAAAGTGATGAATGTTTGCACTTTATTAGCTGAATGTGTCAGTATAAATGCCTGTACCAGTAATGACTCAATCTAGAGTCCGTATTTTTGAAATCATTTTACATATCTATGTGTTTATACTATGTGCTGCCAAATTCACTTTTTTATTCCATTGTTATCTCCCCTTCTAGTAAGTTTACTTCCTGTCTGATTCAATGTTTTTTTCTTGCTTTATAGCTTAATGTAGGTAGCAGACATTTTTGGAAAGATTTTCTCTTTAAAAAGCTTAAATTTTTTGGCTTAATTAATGAAAAATGGTTATTTTAAGCATCTCTACAAATTTAGAAGCCTTTTGGAGGTTTGATTTCAGTTTGTGACACAACTGGAATTATAAGTTAGCAGTCTTTGAAAATATTCTGTCAGTTTGTGACACAATAGGCCAGACCAGTTAGCAGTCTTTGAAGGTTTCTTTCAGTTTGTTACTCAAATGCCTTGTCAAGTTATCAGCCTTTGAAGGTTTCTCTCAGTTTGTGACTCGAATGCCTTGTCAATTTAATAGCATTTGAAGGTTTTCTATCAGTTTTTTCAACAGTTTAAACAAAAAATGTTGGAAAGTTTATTATGATATTTTTGACCTTTTTTCAGGAATAAACAGGCACACCAAACACATCTAATTTTTTACAAAGTCCAGAAATGATAATTGTATTATGTTAAACTTCTCAGGGACCCATGTATATATACAAAACAGTGAAATGTTGGCTGTGTCAATTATATTTATTAACAAAAAGTAGATACATTTCAAGTTGTAAATGTTCATTTGTGATTGTAAATGCTTCATTTATTCAATGTAGAATGACTTCCTCAAAGCAACATTGTAATGCAGGGAGTCTGCTTTCAAGTCACATTGGAGAAATTGTATGTTGCAAGTTTGAAATTTCAAAATCAAGAGTTTAACTCACATTGTTGTGTGAACTTTATATGTTTTATATTAGAAACTTGAATGTAAGTTTCAATCAGATTAAATGAAAAAAAATGTGTCAGGTTTTGTGTATAGTTTATATTGATGTACGTTTCTGTTAGTGTGCACACACATGTATGTTTCTATATGAGTACACATATACACATGTACAAATGCATGTTATCCTTTTTTTACTATTTTACTAGAGAACTGACCAGATTTTAGAAGCTTACTGGACCAAGTTATAAAATGGATATAAAGTTTTCCTTTTATATTTTAATATTAAAAATTATTTTGAATGATTGACTCAGATAATGAATTTGAACTTTTACAAGATATTAATTTTCATTCCAAGTATTTTTCTTATTGTGTACATATGTGTATTTTTTGTTTATTTGCCAAATGGATTGTTATAAATGTAAACAAGCTTCTAGTACAAAGTGAAAGTAGAAAGTGAAAGTAGATGTGTAACTTGTGATATTTCCAGAGTGTATATAAGTGGTTGATATTAATGTGTATTTGTGGTTCTTTAAAATAATAGTTTTTTACATAAATTTTATATAATTTCTACCATATAAAATGTACACTTTTTGAATATTTTTGTTGTATTTTCCTACTTCCAGTAAATTTTTGCTAGATGCACCAAATAAGCATATTTTGTTGTATGTCGTCCTTTGAAATTAAAAGCTGCCCTCAAAACTAGTCGTTAATACATTGTAGTTGAATATGTGTGTTTTTTGTGTTAATTTTTTGGTTCAGATATTATGGTGCTGATTCAAGGTCAAAGGTCAAAACAATTTTAAACCAGTTAAATATGCTTAATATGTGCAAAACTGGGGTTGCTTTAAATCATGAATTTCTTTTTGTTTGTTTGTTTTTTTTGCTTTAACAATATGTGATAGTGTAAAGTTACATCAATGTATGTGAAGACTTTAAAAATAAATTGTCATGATTACATCACGAAATTTTCAGAGGAAATTTTTTGTACACAAGGACAACCTTTATAGAAGTTATTTGTCATGTACATCAAAACAATATCAGAGGAAATTATTTGTCATTGTACATCAGGACAATATTAAAAGATTGTTGTTGTCATGTTGACAGCAGTCAATAGAATATTTAAAATATATTTTGTCATGTTGATATTAGAACGATGAAAAGTAAAATATTTTGTCATGTTAACAACAGTTTGATAAGAGATAAAATTTATTTGTTGATTTAACATACGAACGATATAAGATAACATATTTTGTCATTTTGAAATAAAAATAAGATCATTGGAAGATTAAACATTTGCAATGTAAGAAAACAAATACTTGTCATGCTGGCAATTGTACAATGAAAGGGAACATTTTTGACGTGTTGATATTAATAGGAGGACAACACATACAACAGTTCATTTTGTCTATATCAGAACATCAGAAGATAAAATATTAAGAATGTTGACATCAGTGCAACATATAATTAAACTATTTACCAATCTCTTTTCCCTTTTAATTGCATAGGGATTTTATTTTGTTTAATAATAAATTAAGTCAACTATTTAAAAATGTCTTGCAATAACTAGCTTTTGTCTTCTACGATTTTAAAACCATTAAATGAGATAGATACTTCACATTTTAGACTAAGGCAATATTCTGTAACAATTTGGTACTTGCATTGAGATCAATGTTCACAAAATTTTTGTTGCCATGTTTTTTTCAGCAAAAATTTCATTAAAATAATTCTAGTGAAGATGTGATACCTGTGAAATTTTTGTATTCTTGTGTTCTTGTTAGTAACTTAACAATTTCTGCATTGAAATAAACATGGTTCATGATTAAGTTAAAATAAGATATGAAAAATCACCATTTGAATTAAAACCATGTTAGATTGCACTATGCATAGTCTTCCTTGTAACGTGTTGTTTGTTTATATCATAAACCTTAGTTATAAACTAAAGCTGTAAAAAATAGGCTATCCCTCCTCGTTCAAATGTTGGGGGTTATTTATTGTGTGTTGGGTAAACTGACGGTAACTATAGTAACCATTCTCTAGGTGATACCTGAGTGAGTAAATGCGATGATAGAATGTTTTGTCTATTTACATGTATTTATGGAAAAAGTGAAATAAAATGAATAAAACTAATAAAAAATAATAAAAAATATACTTGTTTTTGTTTTTTCCTTTGTGATGCTCTAGATTTTTAAAGTGATGGAAAATGGAAAAAAATGATGTGGACCATCATGTGGTAGACAGTTATTATACAAAATACAAACTCCATGTTGTCAGAAATCAAAAGACATGACTCTTTTATTGATGTTATTTATCTAAAAGTAGCAGTTGATGCTGTGAAAAATATCACATCAGTTACTTACAAACTAAAAATGTGAATATTTGGTATAACTTTTAATAAGACAACTCTCCACGAGAAACCATTTATGATTCTTTTGCAAGTGTAATGGCTAATTCTACCCAGTTCTTCCCCCTCTTGTCCCTTCTGTAAACTGAATCTTCCTTTACTTTTCGTTTTCGAAACCATTTAAATAGGTTTCCAATATCTTGTTCATACATTTACATTTAATAATGAGAGGCTAGAGCACATCATTATCTGTATATAACTGAGAAAAATTCAGGGACTTCATTTTTGGCTCTCCCTTGACATCATTTGCTAGTATGGTCTTGGGGAAACGATGATAGTCTGTCCGAAGGCGACGATAAATGGCTGACCCGTTAGAAATTCATTTATATCCAAACATCGGCTCCGAGCTGCTCTAGGCTGCTTATAATGTATTCAGATATTTAAAGAGTACCTTCAAGCTATTTTAGTTATTTCTCAAGTTACTTCAGTTTGCTCCGAGGAAATCCTGAACGGAAAGTCTTGAAGCAAATTGCAAAATTAAAAGCTCAAACACATCAAACGAATGGATAACTGTCATATTCCTGACTCGGTACACACATGTTCTTATGTAGAAAAGAGTAGATTAACCCTAGTTTTATAGCTAGCTAAACCTCTCATTTGTATAACAGTAGCATAAAATTCCATTATATTGACAACGATTTTGTGAACAAAACAAACTGAAACAAAAAGGTAAAAATATTAAAAGTAGGGATACAGCAGTCAGCATTGTGTTATAATCTTATTCACTATAAAATTGAGAATGGAAATGGGGAATGTGTCAAAGAGACAATAACCCGACCAAATAAAAAAACAACAGCAGAAGGTCACCAACAGGTCTTCAATGTAGCGAGAAATTCCCGCACCCGGAGGCGTCCTTCAGCTGACCCCTAAACAAATATATACTAGTTCAGTGATAATGAACGCCATACTAATTTCCAAATTGTACACACAAGTTTACAAATGATTCAGAAAATAAACAAAAAAACATTACCAATACGAAAGAATGCAAAACTCTACCATAACACAATATACAATAGTATATATAAGTACTGAGCCAAACGTTAGTAGCTAGAATCTAAATTCGATCAATTAGGAACTTTTGGTACGCTGAAAACTTAGTAAGAGCTGTTACAGTTATTGCCAAATTGTACTTCTTTCGTTTCCTCCATTGGTTTAAAACAGGTCCTAATTTGCAAGGTTAACTAGTTTGAATGGTACCTAACTGCGCATTCTACATTTGGAAATTCCTGTACCAAGTCAGGAATATGACAGTTGTTGTCCATTCGTTTGATATGTTTTGTCATTTGATTTTGCCATTGGATTAGGGACTTCAGATTGAATTTTCCTCGGAAATCACTGTTTTTGTGATTTTACCTTTTTTCTTTATGCTTATGAAAAACATCTTATACAAACCATAGATCTAATCTGCTTATGAGAGCTAGTGGATTGGACTACAACCACATAGGTTCCTGGTTCGATCCTCGTTATGTAATGTTTATTGGTCGTTATGGTTATGAATCTAGGAGAATCTTGTTGTATATATGTGTATTTTATACAGAAAGAAGCGTTGTTTGGATTTAGACGTTTGGCGGTTAGATTAGTGGCCGGGTCGAAAGTTATAGGGGTGATCATAAGGGACTCTCTATGCTCCATAAGGGTAACATATTGAGAACACCCCTATCAAGGAAATAGTGGTATCGACCAAGAGTATATAAGAGAGTGAGAAACGGCACTCGAGGCGGTCGGTTGGCTGTCGATGAGCTGCCATCCTTCAACTGAGCGTACGTCGGATATATTAAGTGCTAGAAGAGCCTTGATATCGAGAGGACACTTCGTACTGGGTACAGAGTGGACGTACACGTTGACAGGATCGACATAGCAGACTGTCCCACTCGGAGGACAGGCTGCACCAGCCCGTACTGTCTGGTAGTGACAGGTTGTCCCACACGGAGGACAAGTTGTTCCAGCCCGCACTGTCTGATAGTGACAGGTTGTCCCACTCGGAGGACAAGTTGTATCAGACCTCTCTGTTTTGTATTGACAGACTGTCCCATTCGGAGGACAAGCTGTACCAGCTATACTGTCTATAAGTGACACATCGTCCCATTCTTGAGGACAGGCTGGTTTATTGTATCATATTTGTATATTATATAATTGTCCGTTGTTACTTTGTATCGGCAAAGAGCCCGTGTATATATTTTGGTTCATTGTGAATTGTGCATAACATAGATAGTTGTAGTTTTTAGTATTACCGTATTGTTTGTGGACAACTTGGATCCAAGTATTTACTGGAACGGACGTTTAAGATATAAACGCCTGGTTACACGTTACATATTTGGTGGCTAGCGGTTGGGATTCAAGTTGTCTATCAAATACTATTTGATTGATTGATCGTCATTTAATTTATTGTCAGTTAACGTCAATGTTTACTTAAAAGATTAGAGTGAATCAACCGTGAGGCAAAGTTGTAAGTCACGGCTGAGTTGTAACACGAGTGTATTATTTAATCAAAATTGTTTCTTTTTGATTACACTGTATCGCAATAAATATGTCGAAATTGCTGAAATTAGTAGGCAAATACAGTCGTTAAGTGAAAGCACAATACAACATGGGCAAGGTTTTATATCATCTACACCTAAAGATCAGGGTGTACGTCCGATGGTTGTTGAAGATAAAGATCGATATTTTCATCCTAGGCCGGAATTAAAAATAAATCAAAGTACTGCTCATACTGTTTGCTCTGGTTCGAATGATTTGAAAATCAAACCTTCAAAATATGATGGCAATACTTCTTGGATGGATTACTTAGCACACTTTGAGATGTGTTGCCTAGTTAATATGTGGTCTGAACACCAGAAAGGTTTGTACTTGGCCGTGTCACTGATTGGACAGGCTCAAGCAGTCCTTGGTGATTTACCAAAGGAAAAGAGACAAATATTTTCAGACCTAGTATATGCACTGGAGGAACGCTTTGCTCCATCTTGTCAAACTGAATTGTATCGTGTTCAATTCAAAGAATGTCGACAAAAAGCAAGCGAGACTTTGCCGGGGTTAGGTCAGTCAGTTCGAAGACTGTCTAATCTGGCCTACCCGACTGCTCCGTTAGAATTAAGGGACACGCTCGCCAAAGAACAGTTTATAGATGCACTAGTAGACTCCGAAATGAGACTGAGAATTAAACAGTCCCGTCCAAAAGGTCTTAACGATGCTATACGGTTGGCAGTTGAGCTTGAAGCGTATAACACGGCTGAGAGCAAAACACTGAACAGTATAGGTCATTTACGACATACTACTAGTGACGAACGGACAGACACACCTGATAGTCCTGACACGGCTGTTTATATGGGACAAATGACGACATGGATGCAGACGATTGAAAATAGTTTACAATCCTTAACAAAAGAAATGAGAAATTTAAAGTCCCAAAGAAAGTTCCAACAAAGGGGGAAAATTAATAACACACAAAGTAAAGGGAAAAGGTGTGGTCCCTGTTTTAGTTGTGGAGAAATAGGGCATTTTGCAAGAAATTGTCCTTATAATAATCAGAAGCAAAGTACTCGGAAAACAGATAACAACGGAACATATACGGACGGTACGGTCAAGACACTGAAGTCTGAGGTTAAGTATAATGACAAAGGCGCTGTTGTTGTTACAGCATCAGAGAATGCAGGAATGTTTGTTGAGCTGAGCATTCAAGGTGTACCAGTTAAATTTGTGGTTGATACCGGAGCTACACTTACTGTAGTTTCTACAAGAGTGTATGATTTAATTCCAGACTTGTGTAGGCCACGTTTAAGTGAAAATAAGTCACAGATTAAGTCCGTTTGTGATAAATATTTAAGCCTTAAGGGTAAGGGTAGTTTTACACTTGATTTTGGTAAACAGAAGTTTATTTCAGAGGCTGTTGTAACTGACTTACTAGTCGATGGTATTCTAGGTTTAGACTTTATGAAGAAAAATAAGTGTCTGATTGACGTGTCTGCTAACGTATTACACATCGATAACGTTAAGGTCCCCCTATGTGTTCAAGGTACCAAAATTAGAAATACTGATGTTCGTAGAAAATCTTGTCGGTTAACATCAGACACCCAGTCAAAAACGGACCGTGATTGTTCTAAGAGAGAACAAAGTCAGGTAAACGTAGTTACAAGTCAGATACCAGACATGGGTAAAAACTTGACTTTAAATGAGTTACAGTCAAATGACTCGGACCTTAAACTTATTAAGCGGTGGTTGACAGAGGGTCAAAGGCCACAGTACAATGAGGTATCAAGTAAGGGATATTCTCTAAGGTCATTATGGAGTCAGTTTGGTTGTTTAGAAGTCCATCGTGATTTAATAGTTAGACGCCACATGGACCGTGAACTGAACGTTGTGAAATTACAACCGGTAATTCCAATGTCTGAGCGTAAGCAAGTTTTACAATGCTGTCATGAGACAAAGTGTGCAGGTCACCTAGGTATACATAAAACTATAGAGAAAATACGTCAGTTTTTCTATTGGCCTGGTTTGCAATCCGACGTTAGGATGTATGTTGCTGGTTGCAATCAGTGTACTAGGAGAAAACGACCAATGAAAAGGAAACGTGTTTCGTGGAAATTAGAGGACAATGGTCGTCACGAGAGTAAGAGACCAGCATGTATGGCGGATAATGTAAATAAGTGAAATTCATATTGTGTATAAATTTTGTTGAATTATATTTTGTAATTTTGAATGTATCATGCGGGACGCATGTAGATTGAGGCGTGGGTTATGTAATGTTTATTGGTCGTTATGGTTATGAATCTAGGAGAATCTTGTTGTATATATGTGTATTTTATACAGAAAGAAGCGTTGTTTGGATTTAGACGTTTGGCGGTTAGATTAGTGGCCGGGTCGAAAGTTATAGGGGTGATCATAAGGGACTCTCTATGCTCCATAAGGGTAACATATTGAGAACACCCCTATCAAGGAAATAGTGGTATCGACCAAGAGTATATAAGAGAGTGAGAAACGGCACTCGAGGCGGTCGGTTGGCTGTCGATGAGCTGCCATCCTTCAACTGAGCGTACGTCGGATATATTAAGTGCTAGAAGAGCCTTGATATCGAGAGGACACTTCGTACTGGGTACAGAGTGGACGTACACGTTGACAGGATCGACATAGCAGACTGTCCCACTCGGAGGACAGGCTGCACCAGCCCGTACTGTCTGGTAGTGACAGGTTGTCCCACACGGAGGACAAGTTGTTCCAGCCCGCACTGTCTGATAGTGACAGGTTGTCCCACTCGGAGGACAAGTTGTATCAGACCTCTCTGTTTTGTATTGACAGACTGTCCCATTCGGAGGACAAGCTGTACCAGCTATACTGTCTATAAGTGACACATCGTCCCATTCTTGAGGACAGGCTGGTTTATTGTATCATATTTGTATATTATATAATTGTCCGTTGTTACTTTGTATCGGCAAAGAGCCCGTGTATATATTTTGGTTCATTGTGAATTGTGCATAACATAGATAGTTGTAGTTTTTAGTATTACCGTATTGTTTGTGGACAACTTGGATCCAAGTATTTACTGGAACGGACGTTTAAGATATAAACGCCTGGTTACACGTTACAGTTACGGGGTGCAAATCTCAGGGACTGGATTTTCGGCTCTCTCTTGACATCATTGCGAGTATGGTTTTGAGAAACGATGATAGTCCACCGGAAGTGGACGACATAGGGCTGACCATAGTAAAGAGTGAGCAATATATATTGCATCTAAAGGACACCCTTGTAGATTTCGAATCTAATCCAACTACATACTTGAAAAGTATTAATATAAGTTGTAATAACTTGTTTCCCAATCCACCGGTATCTACATTTGTTTTAATTTAACTCTATTTTGTTTTGGATTGTCCTTCTTTCTTCTCGTTTAAATACGTAGTCTTGTCATTTAAAGACCAAACAGCCTATTGTTTATGCGCATCAGCTAACGCAACTTGGTAGTGACATAAACGCTCTATGACGTTGTTTCCAGCAATGAAAAAAAACGTCAAATTGTAACGTCCTATTTCGCGTTTTTCACGGATTCCAACATGGTGTACGCTACGTCTCAGAAGAAAAGAGGAACTATTATGCGTTGCGCTACTTTAAAATATCATGTGGAAATTTAACACAAATGTACACATAATTTAAGATACTACACTATATTTAACCTTCGTTCTAATAGAAATAATAAAAAACAAATTTTGATCTTGACTTTTTGCATTCGCGCCGTTCTGCCTTTCATTTGTTTTTATTCTTTCACATGCGTAGATTTTGTCTTAATTTGGCGTCGATCTGTATTTCATTTTTTTCTTCTTCACTTTCGTAGATTTTTGTCTTTCGTTTGTGCCGATTGTGTACAGGTTAGGTGAAAATTATTTTTATGCCCGATTTATGGATATATTATGTTTTCTGTTCTGCGAGTCCGTTCGTTCGTCTGTCCCGCTTCAGGTTAAAGCTTTTGGTTACAGTTTTTGGTCAAGGTAGTTTTTGACGAAGTTGAAGTCCTATCAACTTAAAACTTAGTAAACATGTTCCTTATGCAATGATCCTTCTAGTTTAAGTGTCGATTTTGCAAAACTTTAAAAATTGAGTATTCACAAGGTTAGGCCGATATTCAATTATCCCTTAAAGTTTTGACATGTGCATGTAACTGATGTCTGGATGATTCTCGTAAAAGAATGCACGATCTTGCAATGAAGTTATAATCAATTTATACTGCTTATTTGACAAAATCTTATAGTAAAAATAAAATGATGACAAAGGGTCATTTTTGTTTGTCATTTGTTTCATTTCAAATTGTCTTTAAGAGAAATGATAAACATATCGCCTAATCTCAATGAAGCTTACAGCTAATTTCCTAATGTCTGTAGATCAACACTTTGGTTTGCATGCTTGCTTTGTTTGTATATTTTGTATAATTACATTTTGATAACGTATATACAGATTTACATATCTATATATAAAGATGTCAATCTTAATTTCAGAGCTTCAGTAAATTTTCATACAAACAAAGAAGGAAGCCAACCAAAGTTTTACCCTGCAAGCATTATGAAATTAGCTGTAAGGCAAAAATATTAATAAAACTAATACTACTCAGCAAATGTGAATTAAAATCAAAATTTTCAGTGTTTAAAACTGAATTGTCAGTGTAAATTTAACTTATGACAAAAAACAATTGCTCCAAGAATAATATCTTACATCAAATCGCTCCCTTTCATTTCGCTACAACTGTGACCGGAACGATTGAAAAAAAAAATCGATTTTAAATGCCGGCAACAACTTCTTCTTTGTTTTACTTTATAATGTTTTAGAATCGAAACGTTCATTCATATATTAAACCTATAACTTTAATTTCCTTATATCTTAAATATTCAAAAATAATGAATTCACAAACTTAATGCAATAATTTCTAAACCTCCGTCTTAGTCGGGAAAAATAATAGTTTAATAATTGTATGTCCGTCTTTTAACAGTACTGAATGAGTTCGTTACGGCAAACTTCCTTCTGAAATTGACGCGAAAACGAAACAAGCACATATAGTCTGGTATAGTCAAATACTCTGTAAGGTGACCAGTGCAATCTTTCATTTCTTTTTTTATTTTCAATAATTCTGCTTATGTGGAACAGATGACCAAAAAAAATATAAAAGCGACGTGAAAGCTAGGTTATTACAAACAATTTTCCATTCCGACGGATGGTGTTTCTGAAGGTTTATATTGTGCGGCAACAGCATAAAGATCTGAAACTGATACATGCTTAATCTCTAGTACTAACGGACAATAAAGTAGGTGAATATAGTTGTTACTCTTGGAAATTTGAATGTGGGTTTCAAACGTCCAATTTGTGATTTCTTTTTTTCAAATAGTGCGCCATCAAGGAAAGTTTGTACTATGACGTCAGATGCAATGTTCTGAAGAAAGACAACTCTTTTCTTCAAAACGGACGAGAAAAAATCATGAAAATTACTCATAACTTTTCAATCTCCGGCGCAGAGATCACATATCCGTTCCGTTCAATACTTTGTAACACTACACTCAATATGACCTCTGCCATACCTTTTTTTGCGTACTTTTTTGTTCCCAATCTCTAATCAAAATCTACATTACTGTTTATTTAATTAAGATACTTTTATGGAGAAAAACATAGAAATTCTCATTTTTGCGAAGATAAGTATATCAAACAAAAAATTTTGCTATGTTTATTAACGTAATACTAAAAGTTGCATTTTCGTTAGAGATTAAATTTCTTTCGTAAACACAGCCGGTTGTGAAGGGACTATTTTGTCACCGTAATTACCATTTTTTACTATTTTACATTAATTTTATATTAATTTCTACCTATAATTACAATTACTATTATGTTCTGTAATGCCTGTAATAGTACAGATTCCCGGAGACATCATTTTAAATATTTACCCTGCCACGTTGTTTTTTTTGCCGGCGAAAAAACAACATGGTGCTTGTTTTGTTTTGTCATAGTGAAGTTTGATGTAACCCCATGCTTTCTGACATGAGCCCACCCTGAAGAAGATGGAGCAAAGACAAAAATGTAATATGCAGAAAAATGTAAATCAGTATCAGCCATTTGATAAGCAGAATAATTATTGGCAAGGCTTATTTTACCAACTTAGCATCAGTTATCAAAGGGTCATCAAATAATGTGGGGGTGGGGGTTATGTGTACAAAACCACAATACTTATAACAACAACAATTGTTCACCTGTAAAAACCAACCTGCTAGCCATTAATAGGTCTTAAACAAAAATACCCCACATCCATAAGTGGACTTCATCAGCTGGCCTCTACATAGTCCAAATAATTATGACTTCTACAAAGGCTATTATATTTTTTTCTTTGACACCTTACTTCGACATAAGGCGTCAAAGAAAAAAAATATAATAGCCTTTCAAGACGTCATAATTATTTGAACTAGCCTCTACATTTCTATTGATACATTTGTAAATCAAGATATATGTCACATGTATGTAGGTTGTAACTTACTTTAAAAGTTTACAATCTTATTCTTTGATATAACTTCTCTACATTCACACCTACACAATTAAGTCCTTATAACTATGATGTCATGCAAGTATATTTTTATTTTTTTTCTGTCAGGATGAAGATGTTTTTATAATTATTTTGACTACATTCAATACCCATAGATTTATTTTAACATCAGCTAGTGGGCCCCCACTTATAAAAAATTCTGAATCTGCCACTGATTATCAAATTTGTACTTTGTTTCTCACCAGTTCCATGTTGAACAGTTTGTCCATTTCAGCAGGGGATGCAAGTACAACCGACAAAACAGAGTAATTTTAGTAAAAGTACTTGCATATCATTCTGTTTTCTAGCAAGGACTAGAGAGTGAAGTGTTTAGAAAGCTACAATTTATATATGATAGTAAAAAAAATTAAATGATAGTAGGTCATGATGCATAACTAATCAATACTTAAATCTTTCTTAGATTCACCATAGTTTTATTTAAAGTCAATCTTTTTCTGCAATCTAATTAAAATTAAATCCTTTAATTGCTCCTGTTCTGATATGTTGCGCATCAAGCATTGATGCGTGACATATCAGAACAGGAGCAATTAAAGGATTTAATTTTAATTAGATTGTCTTTTTCTGTTAGGTACAAATGTGTTAGTTTTCCTTACAGTTTTGCAAACAAATGCACACAAAGAAAGGATAGATAGGGACATAGGCTCATACAAGCAGCTGGTGAAAGTTTTGCCTATTTATTTGAATCTGTTTTTTTTTTATTATTCATTTTAAAGATAGAAATCATAGTTATGTATACAAAAGAATATGTGGTACTATTGCCAATGAGACAAATATCCACAAAAGACAAAAATTACACAGACATTTAAAACTATAGGTTACATTATGGCCTTCAACAATGAGATGTAGTTTAAGTCTATGTGACATTATCAGACACAAAAAAATATTCCCTGAATTTTTTACAAAGGCCAAGTGATACCATGATGGATTGCTTGACTGTAGGCTGTCAATATAATGAACACACTGAAATTATTGACACTTACAGTTCTAGACAATCAAACAAATAATATTTGAATAAGTACAAATGTGTTCTTTATACTGAACATGAAAAATGATATATATTATATAAACTCTTGTTGAATGTTTATGACTTAAACAGAAATGTGGTTATAATTCTCATTAGAGCTTATTTCCTAATGCTTGTAAAATAAGACTTTGGTAGACTTGCCTGCAATGTAGCTGAAGCATTGTGATTAAGATTGACATCTGCAAACAATGTAGATAGGAATAGTTATTTAAACTTGTATATTAAATTTCAATTTAATTGAATGTTATCCCAATAACAATTGTACAATATACAAACAAAACAAGCAAGCTAACCAAATTCTTACTCTACATACATTAGGAAATTATCTCTAACTACTGCTTCTATATATACTTTCCTTTCATTTTAGCAGTTATGACAATGTTATGCCAAAAGATGACTTAAAGGGGCATCTGGAGTAAAAAGACAGACTACTGAGTATAACATGAAATTAATTATATCAATCAAATTATAAGACTGATTAACTTCTCTTATGTAGTGCATTTACATAATGTCAAAGTTTTCTTCACAAAATTCATAATGCTACAAAGTACTGAAGTTTTAAATAGTTTGTAAATGTTGTGCTATTCATATACATCTGCTGTGTGATTACTCTATTTACATGCAAACACAGGATCATACAAATCATACATAGTAAACATTGTAAAAAGATGTTCATACATGTACAGTGTATTTAGAAATTGAGTCAATATCTAGCTATACATATATATACCATACATTTTCTATACTAAGGAGTAATTAAACACTTTTAAAAATACTGTCTTTTTACTTTTAAGTTACCATTCATCTAAATTGCAGTTCTTCAAATGACCATGAGAACAGTTGTAAATTGTTAATGAAAGAAGAGGAAGAAGTGGATGGACAGGAATCAGACTAAAACAATTATGCATATATGTTGAATGTAACAATTGTTTTTTTTTTAATTATGCCAATTTATAAAGATAAGACCTGATTTGTATATACATATATGCATGATAAAGATAAATACACCATAAAAATATTTAATTTTGCTTTATTCTTTTGCAGGAAACCAAGTATGAAATTGAGAGGGTTTCAGTATTTCTAGCATATTATAGTATTCATTTATACTTGGGATTGGTATACAACTATACAAACAACTGATCAAGCAGAAGCCACCATTTGTTACTTTGTAACTCACTAATTGCTTTATCTTTTGTTTTTGCTTCAATTTACATATTTGGGCCTATGTTGCTTCTAGCCTCCTTTTTTTTTTTTGCTTAAAGATAAAATGTATGCTCTATAATAACAAAGTTCATTATATAAAGTCTGTAAATAAGGGAAATACACTTGTTGTATGTTGGTTCGAATCCAACTGCAGACAAACAAATGTGAGCTTTGTAACTCACTAATTGCTTTATCTTTTGTTTTTTCTTCAATTTACATATTTGGGCCTATGTTGCTTCTAGCCTTTTTTTTGCTTGAAGATAAAATTTATGCTCTTTAATAACAAAGTTCATTATATATAAGTCTGTAAATATTGGAAATACACTTGTTGTATGTTGGTTCGAATCCAAGAAATGTAAGCTAGTTAAGCTTATGAAAGCATTTTTTTTTTTTATCATTTTACAAAATAGCAATGATTTTTAGGATAATAGTTTCTTTACTAATAATTGGAAAAAAAACTTGTATATTTTCCTATAGACTTCTGTTTTTTAATTTCAAATAAATAAAGGAACACAATTCATTTAATTGGCATTTATGAAAAAAAATAATTAGAAAATAAAATATAATACATGTTTATTCATGATATTGATATTAAAGAATGCTTTCACATTTTGCTTTTCACCTCTTATAGTGTTGAAATCACTATGATTTTCTACATATTGGTGTTGGTGTTAAGTTGGTGTTTAAACTACCAGATAGTATAACAAAATGGACACATTTCTATCCTGTAAAAGTTACTCTCCATCTGGATGAGACAGTAACACAGACTTATTTGTAGATTTTTATACAAAATGCATATGATAGAAAAAAAAAAATCATGTACCATCTGTTTAGCATAAATTAAAATGCACAGACACTGCAAAGTCTTATAAACTTACAGTTTGGTTAACACATTTTATAAAAAGGCTGTAACTTATTAGTTTTCAGTAAACAATTACTGTAGTTGTAGCCATAATTTGCCACCTTTTACAATTATGAGTAGACTTATATTGCCATCTTATAGTCAACAGGGAAGACTTTTAACTGCAGAAACTGAAATTGAAATACAAAATGGTTCATATTTATTGGTTCTTAACCTGATTGTGAAGACTGTTCCTAAACTTTTAAGTTCTTGTTACTCCTCAGGTTCATACATGTAGTTCATATGCATACCATAGACAGGAAGCTTGAGATTGATTTTGGTCCCTATGGTTTAGGAATTAGGGGCCAAAAAGGGGCTTAAATAATCATTTTTATTTGTTTTTGCACAATAACTTTAGTACAAGTGAATAAAAATTTATAAAATTTAAATATAAGCTTCATGACCTTAAAAGAAAGGTTGAGATTGATTATAGAGGTTTTGGTCCTAACGGTTTTTGAAAAAGGGTCCAGAAAGGGGCTTAAATACATCTTTTGAGCAGTTGATTTTGGTTTTGGCTCAATCACTTTAGAATAAGTAAATAGAAATCTATGAAATTTAAAGGCAAGGTTTATGACCACAAAAAGGAAGTTTGGGATTGATTTGGGGGGTTTGGGTCTCAAAGATTAGGAATTATATAGGGGCAAAAAAGGGGCATAAATAAGCAATTTTGTTGGTTTTCATATTAAGTGCAGTATTGCAAAGCATGTATGGAACGGATATGAACTCTGCGCCGGAGATTGATAACTTTTTTGAAAGGTCGGTGACATACACTGTTTTTTGCTTTATTTTGAAGAGTACATATGGCACTTTCCTTCTTTAAATTTTTATGAAAAAATCACTGGTAGTTATTTTTTAATACTGGGAAGGTTTTTCAGTTTTACGTTTAATTTTTGGCGGGAATGAAATAAATCATATCTTTAAAGATCAAATCAATATGAGCCTTAAACTCTTGAACCTGTATTTGAAAGATACAAATCTACTGTTTAACGTGAAACAAGAATTATGCTTGTAGGTTTGATATAAAGCATTTTTTCGAGAGTTTAGATAACAAGCAAATATAATGTCAATATTCGGTAAAACAGGAAAATGAGGTTGCTATAGTGACAAAACTAAGTCGGTGACCCCCATTTTTTTTCATCATATCTTGTTCCTCAAATCATGAAATATCTTCACACAAAATTTTAAGGAAAAATCACTGGTAGAAATGAATAGGCTGTTTGGTCTTTAAGCGATATTTTTTTATAACATTATCGTACAATGGGAGTTTTGGCTAGTCATTTAACCAGGTTACACCTATCATTTTCTTTAAATGTCCTGTATCAATGCATGTTAGGTATATGATAGTAAATTGTTATCGAATTGTTGGTTTCTATGTTTTTTTAGAGGTTGTTTTTGTTGCACTTCAGTGTTCTTGTTGTTCCTTTGTTTTCATCTCATAGATGATTTGTTACCGTCGGTTTTGGTTTGTTTGTTACCCGGATTTGTTTTCTCTCAATAGATTGATTTCTTTTGAACACCGATATACTACTGTTGCCTTTATGCATAACATTTTCTTTCCAATCATCGCTAGGTTTATAAATGATTTTCTGGGCAACTATAATTATGTGTAAATAAACTCATCATAGATACCAGGACTAAATTTCGTATATACGCCAGACGCGCGTTTCGTCTACAAAAGACTCATCAGTAACGCTCGAATCCAAAAAAAGTATTAAACGGCCAAATAAAGTACGAAGTTGAAGAGCATTGAGGACCAAAATTCCTAAAAGTTTTGCCAAATACAGCCAAGGTAATCTATGCCTGAGATAGAAAAGCCTTAGTTTTTTTTCAACAGTAAATTTATAAATATAACTATATCAATGACAATTCATGTCAGTTCAAAAAGTGCTGACTACTGGGCTTGTGATACCCTCGGGGAAATAATTCATAATTAGGAGTGTTATCATTTATCAGCAAACAGTTCATGTTTTGTCGATTAAACAAGACAAGATACATTTTTTACATCAGTGATCAAAATTAGTAATACTGTATCAATTTCATGAGAGAAAAATAGACGCAATTAAGATTTCATTCCAAATCCATAACTATAAAACATCTTCTAAAAGTGCTGCTGTGTCTGACAAAAAATGAGGTATTAATACTGTTCCTTGGTTTTCAAAACTAATTATGAAGTGAAAACCTACAATAACTATTTATCACTTCTATTTGTAAATCGGAAGTTGTCGTCTCAGATCTTCGTGGTAAACGTACGCCTCTCAGATACGAGAAGCCGCTACACATTATGGATAGCAAGTCATACAAGTATTCACGTAAAGACAGCTGTAGATTGGGAAGTAAAGAATGCACGAAATGACCCAATATCTAAATGTGAAATATTATATATTGATTTTTTTGAAAATCCTATGTAAGAGAATATATTTAAATATATGGAAAATGCACGGAGTAAAAGGAACGACAATAAATTGCATGAAATTAACCAACTTTATGCAAACCTTTGAACATAGTTTTAAACAGGAAATATCAGTGTGTGATTTCTAGATGCCGTATTGGTTATGTTGAAATAACTCGAGTATCTTAAAAAAAAAAATGAAATATAACCAGTGCGTATATCTTGCGATTGGGAGTATACAATTAATAAAATTGAGAATGGAAATTGGGAAAATGTCAAAGAGACAAAAAAACAGATCAAAGAGCAGAAAACAGTCGAATGCCACCAATAGATCTTAACACAGCGAGAAAATCCGGGATCTTGAGGCGTATTGACCTCGCCAATATCCTTTGATATCCGGAATAAAGCAATTTTAATGTAAATGTCCTGTTGAAAGAATTATTTAAAAACAAAAATCGGAATCTATTCCAAACTTTTCATTTTGTGTATTTGTTTCAAATTAATGTAGGTTTTTATCATATCATCTTATTGAACAAATCTATTTATAATGATTTTGCTTTGAACTAAATTTTCAGTGGATTGAAAGATTTTTTTGTCTGATTTTTAATAAAAAGAACCGTCTAGTGACTATAATTGAAATAGCTTCTTCAACGAAATAGCACTTGATAGCTAATTCGGCGTAAAGCAATCATAAATCAATCAATGCACAATATCACATGAACACGGAAAAAATAAATTTTTATTTCTTACTTATTTGAAGCGATTTGACCAAAATTTATGACCACAAAATACATTTGTTTTAATCGTGTTGTCAAAGGATTGAAATGAATTTTAACCTAATGTTAAAAATTAGTAAACATGCTTATGAGCTTTGAAAAGATACAGAGGTTATTTATTTCTAGTCCCCATTGATAGCAATACACTACTAAAAATTGTCCCCCAAAATTATAAGTCAGATCAGTAGATCAAAATAAAGTTAACTGCGAACAGAAAATAGTAGCGGGTACTGTGCTTTAATAGATATATGATAGGTATCGTCAAAAATATTTGCTTATTAAGAAATGACTGTAATTGTTTTTCTATATATTCGTAATAACATAAAAAATGTGGTACACACTGAATTTCCAGTATGCAACACATTTTTTTAATGTTATTTCGAATAGAAAGACGCAATATTACTGTCATTTAATTCAAAATTCCGTTTTTAACCTTAGCAAATAATGAAAAAACGTCGATGACGCAAAAGTCACAAAACATTGTCGAGGAGCTGAAAGACAAAACTCTGTCATGTGAGACAATCAGAAGACACGTAACATCTAATACCAAATCACTCATTTAATAAAACATTTGAACAATATAGAGCTCAATGAACGCTGATGTCAAACATTTTTTTCACAGTTTTTACACAAAAGGAAATATTTGTACATTTCTGTATTAAATAAATCACTCAATACAAGATTGCTGAACGTAAAAAAATAAGACTAGTTATCAAACCCTTGTCAAAGACTTTCCCACCCATAATATACTTTTTAAATCCATTCAATTAAGAAAAAAAAGAAATGGAAACGGGGTATGAATAAAGGCAACAGTAGTATACCGCTTTTCGAAAATTATAAATGGGTTGAGAAAAAAAACAATCTAAAAATAAATATAGAAAGGGTAGTTAGTATAATTGGCTCATTAGGTTTTCTAAGCTAATAGCATTTAATATACGAACTTATAGGAATAAACAGCTGACATTACTCCTTGACATATAAGAAAGTAGGTATCAATATTATGTCTATTTTTTTAAATTCCTGCCAATTCATTAATGTCCATCATTAACAATTAAATCATTTATTAGCCAGACTTCCTTTTCAGTCCATTTTTGTCGAGCCTGCAACTCTTGTTAGAGAAAGCTCGACATAGGGATAGTGATCCGGCGGCGGCGGCTACGGCGGCTACGGCGTCGGCGGCGGCATTAGCTAACTTCTTAAAAGCTTTATATTTTAGAAGGTGGAAGACCTGGATGCTTCATACTTTGTATATAGATGCCTAATGTTACGAAGTTGCCGTCAGTCACATGTCAAATGTCCTTGACCTCATTTTTATGGTTCAGTGACCACTTGAAAAAAAAAATCAGATTTTTTGTTATGTTGAATTCTCTCTTATTATAAGTAATAGGATAACTATATTTGATATGTGCGTACCTTGCAAGGTCCTCATGTCTGTCAGACAGTTTTCTCTTGACCTCGACCTCATTTCATGGATCAGTGAACAAAGTTAAGTTTTGGTGGTCAAGTCCATATCTCAGATACTATAAGCAATAGGGCTAGTATATTCGGTGTATGGAAGGACTGTAAGGTGTACATGTCCAACTAGCAGTTGTCATCTGACCTTGACCTCATTTTCATGGTTCAGTGGTTATAGTTGATTTTTTGTGTTTTGGTGTGTTTTTTCTCATACTAAATGCAACAGGTCTACTATATTTGTTGTATGGAATGATTGTAAGGTATAAATGTCTAGCGGGCAGATGTCATGTGACCTTGAACTTATTTTTATGGTTCAGTGGTCAAAGTTAAGTTTTTGAGTTTTTGTCTTTTTATCTAATACTATATACCATAGGTCAACTATATTTGGTGTATGGAAATATTTTATGATCTTTATGTCAGTCGCGCAGGTTTTATTTGACCGTGACCTCATTTTCATGGTACATTGCACAGTGTTAAGTTTTTGTGTTTTGGTCTATTTTATAAGTAATAGGTCAACTAAATATGTTGTATAGAAGCATTGTAAGCTGTACATGTCTGCCTGGCATGGTTCATCTGAACTTGATCTCATTGTCAAGGTTCATTGGTTTAGTTATCTTAATTAATGTTAAGTTTATGTGACAGTTGTAATAAAGCTTTATACTTAGGACTATCAACATAATATCAATGATTAGTACAGAAGGCGAGACATTTCAGCGTGTGCACTCTTGTTTATACAAAGGGATTTGTAATTTTAATTTATTTTATTAATCCAAAGACTAGATGTGATAAAATCCTATTAATTCTTAAAAGCCACTTTGGTTTGGAGTTCAGCACAAGCATTAAAACCCTCCTGCCAAAAAAGATTTTTTTACTTGTGTTCTTGGACCTTTTTTATTCGAAAGTCACACACTTCAGTAGACGAAACGCACGTCTGACGTACAAAATGTGATCCCTAGTATCAGCTTATTTATGTATCAGACCAAGACATTAAGTCGAATATGTCACTTGTTAGTTCAGAAGGTATCATTCGACAGAAAGACAAATTACTTCACTCTTAAAAACACTAATAAAATAACAAAAATACCGAACTTCGAGGAAAATTCAAAAAGTCCCTAATCAAATGGCAAAATCAAAAGCTTAAAAGATCAAACGAATGATAAGGATGTTCTTATACTGGACAGAAAATCCTAGCCGTATTTGGCACAACTTTTTGAAACTTTTAATCCTCAATGCTCTGCAAACTTTGTACTTGTTTTGGCTATCGAACATGTTTTTAACTGTGGTTAGTCATGCTAGTGCTAGGACGAAATTTGCGTCTGTCGTATCAAATTGAAAACCTGGTACATTTTGATAGTTATTTTTAGTGTGTTTCTCGGTCATATTTGTTCTCCCATTTATTTGCGTTGAAGTCCTCTCATGTTATTATGTCATTTCAATTCTATTTTTTAATATTGCCATAAAAGCGGGAAGTTCGGCATGCCACACAAGCAGGTTCAACCCACCATTTTTTTTTTCTGAAAATGTCCTGTACAATGTCAGGAAAACGGCCATATATACTATTAAACGAGAAAACCTAAACGTGTGTGTCGCTTCTCTTCTTTCCACAATAAATTAAACATCATGTCTCTACGTCATATAGGTACCGTGCATAGTCGCATTTGTCATCCATTCATATGATTATTCAGATTGAATTATTTTGGGAGAAAAAAGAGAAAAAAAGCATCCGAAAATTGTATCCGTCATTGGACAAAATTTTAAGTCAGATTAGACTTCCGGATTGTGTTTTTTCTGTATACTTGCATATACTACGAATAAAGTGTATTTTCTGTCTGCTATCATTTTAAAATTAACTATCCACGGCGGTCAAAGAGTTTAATAAAAAGAGAGGGTCTGTATACTATATCAATGACCGCAGTGGGTTGATTAGTAAACTGAGAATTTAAAGTAAAAAACATAAAATATACAGCTAAAATAAGAGCTAAAATTCTTCATGTGTTAATAAAATTAACAGTAAAAAAAAAGTAAATTGGAAAAAAAGGTGGAGCCGGGCTAGAAAAAAACATTTTCGTGTCCCAAAGTACCTGTTACTTTTGAGATCTTTTCTGAAATTCTCCAGTCATTAAATCTTATACAAAAATTCATTGATTACAAAAAAAATGAGAAATTATTACCATTGAGACAACTCTCCTAAGAGACCAAAATGACACAGAAATTAACAATTAAGGTCACTATACGGCCTTCAACAACGAGCAAAGTCTATACCTGTTAGTTAGATATAAAAAGCCCTGATATGACAAACGAGAAAACAAGCGGCCTTATAATTTATGTACAAAAATTAAAAGAAAAAAAAGTATGAAACACATAAACAAACGACAACCACTAAATTACAGGCTCCTGACTTGAATGTTCATCACACACTGAATGTATGTGCATATTGAAATTGCCGGACAACAAAAAATGGGAATTTTGGAAATAAAGGAGTAGGGATAAAAACAACAACATTTTCTTGAAATTCACAAGTCATTTAATCTTTCACAAAATTCTTTCTACACCACTTCACATTCTTTCAACCACACACTGAATGTCCACGATTTCGTGGGTGTGTTCTAGTTGTTATATTATTGTTCGTTTCTGTGTGTGTTATATTTTAGTGATGTGTTACTGTTGTGTCGTAGTTCTATCATATTTGATGTGTTTCGATCAGTTTTAGTTTGTAACCCAGATTTGTTTTCTCAATCAATTTGTTAATTTTGAACAGTGGTATACTTCTGTTGCCTTTAGTTACAACTGTCATATTCCTGACTTGCCCACTTTTTAGAACAATCATTTTCTTATGTAATAAATGTTGGATTAAACCTGGTTGTATGGCTATATATACTTTTATAAGTCCTTGCTATTTTAGCTTAATGTTCTTAGCGAAAATGCAGGAAAAAAACCTTTGACATTAATTACAAAACATGAATTTTATCATAATATACTTATATAAGGTTATATATACACTGAGATTCTAAAGAATTAATTAAGAGTTATCTTAAGCCATAGAAGAACAATACTAATTCAAATCGAAATGATCTAAATATGGAATTATTTTTTTTTAACGATAAATGACCACTAATGAAGTAGCAGTGTCTTGACCGACAAAGAACAAGTTTTATCGGAAGATGATAATCAACGCTGATATTTATTGTCTGAAATATACAAAGAAGATCTTAATGTTTCATAATCGACTTTTCTACCTACTGAGTTGTGCCCACTAAAAATGATTACACATTAAAACTATGACTTTGCGAATTTCACCTTAGTTTCTCGTCATTTGGTCAAAAGAGGGGCGAAAGTTTCCAGAGGAACAGTCTAACTCATAAATCGAAAATAAACTGACAACGTCATGGGGAAAAAGGCAAACAGACAAATAATATTACGCAAGCAACATCATAGAAAACTAAAGACTGAGTAAAACGAACACAACCAAAAACTGGGGGTTATCTCAGATGCTCCGGCAGGGTGGGCAGCTCCTGTTCCACATGTGGCAATCGCCGTGTTGCTAATATTATCACAAACCCAGTATATTGTGACCCATGGAGAGTTGTATCATTGCAAATTATTTCATATTCCCATTTTATATAATTACAAACAAAAAAAAACAAAAAAACAAATAACAACCAAGTATACTAGATTTATGATATTTTTCTGTAATCAAATTACTACCTGCAATAATTTGACTTTTATATAATTTACACAAATATTGCTCTTTCTAAACTTAATGTCACGATTAGAGCAAATTGAAAATGAAAAATTGCTAAATGGATACAAATAAATTGTTTCAGATCATCTGTTTCAACACAGCTTTTAGAAGCATTGATAGATACAGGCAACGGTAGTATACCGCTGTTTGAAATTCATTAATCGATTGAAAAAAAACCAAATCCGGGTTACAAACTTAAGCTCAGGGAAACACATCATATATAAGAGGAGAACTACGGCACAACAGAAACCCACCATTAAAATGTAACACACACAGAAACGAACTATTATATAACAATGGTATTTTCCTGACTTGGTACAAGACATTTTAATAAAATTAATTAAATATTGGTGGGATGAACCTAGTTTTGTGGCATGCCAAACCTTCACCATATATGACAATGTTAAATATAACATTAAAATGACAACATTACATGATAGGACTACAATACATTTAAATGGGAGAACTTATAGGGCAGAGAAAAATTTATGACAAACGCGTATATTTCATCATTCTAATTGTAAACGTCCCATTTCTTAGAAGAAACATATAATCTGCCCCATACGAAGAGTTTACACATTTGTGTTAATTGTAAGACCGTGTTCAATAGTTATCAAAGGTACCAGGATTATAATTTAGTATACCAGACGCGCGTTTCGTTTACATAAGACTTGTCAGTGACGCTCATATCAAAATATTTATAAAGCCAAACAAGTAAAAAGTTGAAGAGCATTAAGGATCCAAAATTCCAAAAAGTTGTGCCAAATACGGCTTAGGTAATATATGCCTGGGATAAGAAAATCCTTAGTTTTTCAAAAAATCAAAATTTGGTAAACAGGAAATTTATAAAAATGACCACATTATTGATATTCATGTCAACACCGAAGTGTTGACTACTGGGCTGGTGATACCCTCGTTCAAACTATGAGGACTGCGCTAACCGGGTGTGTGATCCTAACGAAAAGACTGTTACAATAGAGCGTTGAGGGGGAATGAATGAGATCAACACTACATAAGCTTTACGGGTACCATCACGTTATGGTTGACGGGTGTCAAAACCTACTATCGACACGTGTTCTGTGGTATAATGTCTTCACGTACCAGTAAAGTTGTCTGATTCTTGCTTTTACATATTGTATTCTATTCCCGATTGTGACATCTGTATTGAGTGAATGAGCGTACTAGGTGACGCATGCATGGATAGAGAAACTATGTCGACACACTCTTTCGCGCTCCTTTGGAAGTTTATGCAATTCTTGCAGTTCCTGTTTTCTATTCCGTCTCGATTCACGAGATCTAATTATAGCTCTTCATTTTTGTATTTAGCTTTTAACTTTCAAGAATTTTGGCGTCTAGCATCACTGAAGAGTCATTTATGGTCTGTTGCAAACAAATTTGTAATGTTAATGTTATCAAACATTGGTAAACGCGTCTGGTATCTATAATGAGTTTGTTTACAATCAGTGGGTCGATGCCACTGATGGTGGAGTTTTAATTCCCCGACGGTATGAATTATCATTAACATAGTCATATTTATAAATTGACTGTTTACAAAGCTTTTGAATTGGGTACAAAATTTAATCCTGGTATTTTTGATGAGTTTATCTACTGGTGCCTTATCTTAGGATGATAAAAACAAATACTTTATTAAACAACTATCTGATTCAAACAGCGTACAATCCATTTATGTATTGTTGTCTTTTTGTTTATTTTCTTTTGTTTCAGATTCTGACCTCGGACTCGGACTTCTCTTAAACTGAGTTTTACTGTGCGTATTGTCATACGTTTGTTTTATCTACGTTGAATAGAGGTATAGGGGGAGAGTTGAGATATCAAATCATGTTTAATTCCACGTCAAATTTGCGCCTGTTCAAAGTCTGGCTTTTGTTAGTCTTTTATGATTTTGAATTTTAGTTTCTTGTGTATAATTCGGAGTTTAGTATGACGTCCATTATCACTGAACTAGTATAACAAATTGTTTAGGGCCAGCTGAAGAACGCCTGCGGGTGCGAGAGTGTCTCGCTTCATTGAAGACCAATTGGTGGTCGGGTTGTTGTCGCTTTGACACATTTTCATTTCCATTCTCAATTTTATAATGTACAATGAATTAGCAGTAGTTTATCTAGTATTGATTGATTAGCGTTTAATTTACGCCACCTTAGCAAAAACTGGATATATCGCCGCTGTTAAAATCTAGTAAATTCATCAACTTATTGATTGAGTTAAATGTCCAATAGAAAATATGACGAGTATATTTAGAATCAGGAAACTGAACAAGTGTTCATGATTATATTCATTTTCTCTCCAGAAAATGTTCAATTACATTTCATCATTGCATTATAGTATACAGGAAATTTATAAAAATGACCACATTATTGATATTCATGTCAACACCGAAGTGTTGACTACTGGGCTGGTGATACCCTCGTTCAAACTATGAGGACTGCGCTAACCGGGTGTGTGATCCTAACGAAAAGACTGTTACAATAGAGCGTTGAGGGGGAATGAATGAGATCAACACTACATAAGCTTTACGGGTACCATCACTTTATGGTTGACGGGTGTCAAAACCTACTATCGACACGTGTTCTGTGGTATAATGTCTTCACGTACCAGTAAAGTTGTCTAATTCTTGCTTTTACATATTGTATTCTATTCCCGATTGTGACATCTGTATTGAGTGAATGAGCGTACTAGGTGACGCATGCATGGATAGAGAAACTATGTCGACACACTCTTTCGCGCTCCTTTGGAAGTTTATGCAATTCTTGCAGTTCCTGTTTTCTATTCCGTCTCGATTCACGAGATCTAATTATAGCTCTTCATTTTTGTATTTAGCTTTTAACTTTCAAGAATTTTGGCGTCTAGCATCACTGAAGAGTCATTTATGGTCTGTTGCAAACAAATTTGTAATGTTAATGTTATCAAACATTGGTAAACGCGTCTGGTATCTATAATGAGTTTGTTTACAATCAGTGGGTCGATGCCACTGATGGTGGAGTTTTAATTCCCCGACGGTATGAATTATCATTGACATAGTCATATTTATAAATTGACTGTTTACAAAGCTTTTGAATTGGGAACAAAATTTAATCCTGGTATTTTTGATGAGTTTATCTACTGGTGCCTTATCTTAGGATGATAAAAACAAATACTTTATTAAACAACTATCTGATTCAAACAGCGTACAATCCATTTATGTATTGTTGTCTTTTTGTTTATTTTCTTTTGTTTCAGATTCTGACCTCGGACTCGGACTTCTCTTAAACTGAGTTTTACTGTGCGTATTGTCATACGTTTGTTTTATCTACGTTGAATAGAGGTATAGGGGGAGAGTTGAGATATCAAATCATGTTTAATTCCACGTCAAATTTGCGCCTGTTCAAAGTCTGGCTTTTGTTAGTCTTTTATGATTTTGAATTTTAGTTTCTTGTGTATAATTCGGAGTTTAGTATGACGTCCATTATCACTGAACTAGTATAAAAAATTGTTTAGGGCCAGCTGAAGAACGCCTGCGGGTGCGAGAGTGTCTCGCTTCATTGAAGACCAATTGGTGGTCGGGTTGTTGTCGCTTTGACACATTTTCATTTCCATTCTCAATTTTATAATGTACAATGAATTAGCAGTAGTTTATTTAGTATTGATTGATTAGCGTTTAATTTACGCCACATTAGCAAAAACTGGATATATCGCCGCTGTTAAAATCTAGTAAATTCATCAACTTATTGATTGAGTTAAATGTCCAATAGAAAATATGACGAGTATATTGAGAATCAGGAAACTGAACAAGTGTTCATGATTATATTCATTTTCTCTCCAGAAAATGTTCAATTACATTTCATCATTGCATTATAGTATACAGAAGAAGACATTCCAATGTTACTTGAGTATGAATAATAGTTAATAAAAGAAAGACAAAAACAATTAGTGCAATTGCCATGGTAACTAATTGGAAAAGTACCTTAAGGGGCAAGCCAATTTCCACTGAATTTGTGTCAATCACTGGAAAAGAGCATAATTACAACCTATTGAAAATTTCTGGAATATTCTTGAAAGATTTGTCCGTAATTTATTTGCGGTACACGTGACCATTGAAGATAATATTTAAAACTTAACGTTTTTGAAATCATTAGACGTATGGAAGGAAATTTTTAAACCAACAAGTCATTTTTTTTATCTTATAACTACTACCAATATGTTTTACTTTGGTTAAGAATGACCTAGTCCTACTTATACAGTTTTAAAAAATAGTTGTTAAAATTAGACGTCATCTGTACTGATGTAAAACACAAATAAATGTTCCGACAAAAAATATCTAATCTCATAAAAATCTAATAAAGTCCAGACTGAAGTGGATTTAGGCAACTAAAGGTCACCGCACAGCAGGCAATAATGAGCCAAATGTCAACAATATGAATCGGCTTTTAAACAACTTGACATACACAAATGTAAAAAAATAATAATAAAACCCAACACTAAACCATTTTCGACATTTGAAAATGTTTGTACCAAGTCAGGAATATGACAGTTGTTGTCCATTCGTTTGATGTGTTATATCATTTGATTTTGCCATGTGATTAGGACTTTCCAATTGAATTTTCATCAGGGTTCAGTATTTTTGTGATTTTACTTTTTACAGACTTTGATTTTGGAAAGGTACTATGCAGATTTTGGCTGGATTACACATCTTTGTATCTTAGTTACAGTGTAACCCTCTCACATTGAAAATCAAAAGGACAAAATCAGTTGGAAATAATTTGATTGACGCATCTGACAGGAACGATGCATACAAAACAACATAGACACAAAGTACGGGTCTTGTAGTACTCGTAAATACTGAAAACAAAACTAATCATAGAAACCAGGACTAAACTTTATATATACGTCAAACGCGCGTTTCGAAAAATCCAAAAAAGATAAAAAAAAAAAAAAAAAAAAAAAAGTTCGAAGTTGAAGAGCATTGAGATTCAAAATTCCTAAAAGTGTTGCCAAACACAGCTAAGGTAATCTATGCCTGAGGTAGAAAAGCCTAAGTATTTCAAAAAATTCTAAATTTTGTTATTTATGAATATAACAATATCAATGGAGTTAGTTCAAAGCCAACATAAAAATTATGATAAATCATGATCTTCCAGACCAAAGTATTGTTAAAACAATAAAGTACACAAATGAATCTGATTAGATGTGGATTAGATAATTTTAAACATGACCTTGTTGGGAAACAAATTAGCAGAAATTGCCCCATATCTCTTTTCAAGTCACGTAAATTGCACACCAGGTCAAATATCGTATCACAAGGCATATTAAATAGGCATCAAAGAATCAAGTAATTCGAAACCATGATAATATGCGTTTGGAAATTGTATTTAACTGTATAAATAACCTTTAAATCAAATATGGAATAAAATAGAATATAATAGAAAAAGGCATAGTTGCAGAATTGTGTTTAACATTGAAAAGTAAACTGATATCGTATACAACCGTCGGATTGTACTTGGTTGATACCCCTACTGGTAGAGAAACCCTCCGCGAGGGAATAACCAGCACAGTAGCCACTGAATTCTCTGTTGAAATAACATATTATAATTATATACATATTTATCAATTTACAATTTTCCAAACAAATTAATTGTTCGAAAAAACTTTTGATGAGTTTTAAACAACCACTGGGTCGATGCCACTTCAACTGGATGTTTAATCATTGAGGGTTTCAGTTCCGGAACCAGCACTAGATATCAGTGATTAAATTAAATTCTTACCACTTTGAATTGTTAAAATATAAATACTTTCGACTCCAGAAATAGGCTACCTTCGCTGTATTTGTCAACACCTTTTGGAGTGTTTAGGTTCTCAATGCTTCTTAACTTTGTTTTTGACAATTTTTTAACCTCTGTTAATCCAGATGAATCATTTGACGAAGAAATCGTGCATCTCGCGTATTAGATTTTATACCGGGTATCTTTGATTAATTTTTAAATATAGTTTTGAGAAATTATCCAATTAAATCGTATTGACAGATTGTTTTATTCATAAAATAATTCAGAATAAAACAATATATGATGATAGATATGAGACGATCAGAACACTGAGGACGAATCTGCCTACCATTACAAGAGCACATGAGATCCACCACGATATTTGATTGGGTTTTGTATTGGATAGTTTTTAGTTGTTTTTAGGTGTTTTCTTCTATTTGTTTATGTTCTTCTTTTTTTTTCAATGGCGTTATCAATTTATTTTCGACTTTTGATATTTATAAAATTATTATCTTTCAAATGCCATAAGAACTGACTCTTATTTGATCATTGTAACTGTCGTAAAACTAACACCACAAAAGGTTTAATAATTAAAAAAAAAAAAAAAAAAAAAGACAATGAACGTCATTTCTATCTGCGATGCTATTTTCTCTCCTGAAGTTAACTCTTATAATAAATATTATCCCCTTTATGTAAAGTATTTTACAAATGTTTCTAGTTTAACCACGTGTTTCCTTTGAAATGAGATATATTCTTAATATATAATGGAAGAAATAATCTGTCTTATACGTGAATCAACGTCATCTGTCAGCATAGATAAACTTACATGGCTGTAATCGGATATTATCGCTTTCCACTCTGAACGAATTTCTTCTTATTAATTGTGAATTAAGCTAAAATGGAAATATTCGCATTAATTTAGAGTTAAGCTGTAATGGAAATATATATTTTTATATCCTCATTTCATAGCTAATCAATTTTACTGTTCTCTATTTTTACAGGGAACTATGTCAATCGTTATATGCTCTGATCCTCTTTTCCTTTTCATAAATAGAAATAATACGTGCTTCCTGACATGAAATCAAGTAAATATTAGTTATGATATAACCGGTACCAATTTCTCTGCACCAAATATGTATATACATATAAATTGTTGAAAATTTTTCACGTTCGATTTCGAATTTTCGAAAGTTTGTTGTTTAGATTTTAATCCAAACCTGAAAAACCGCCAAATAACGTTGATTACAATGTCGATGTTGATTGTGACAGCAAAGTTTCTGCAGAAAAGTTTTCTTGTGTATCATCCTACTGTGAACCGTTTCACAACTTTTTATTTGGTATTAACTTTGATAACCTTGCAAGAACACTAAAAGTTCCTTTTTGTATTATACGTAGGCTTTATCGATTTGAGGGATATTAACTCCGAAGATATGAGACGAATACCTCTGATTTCAATAGAAGAAATACAAAGTAAAATAACTAAAATATCGAACTCTAATGAAAATTTAAATTGGGAAGTCCCTTATCAGATGGCACAGTCAAAATCTCAAGCAGATCTTTATTTTGTTCTCTTTTTCTTTAAAAACGCAATTAGATTTGATAATAGGAATAGTGCCATTATCTCGAATTTTTTAGATGCAATAATACTTTCATAAGGTGCGTGTTTCGTATTAATGGTTTTGTTATGAAGTCTTATTGCATCTATTCTTGGTATTTCTGTTATTTGTTTTGGAATATAAATAGCAGTAGCATGCATTTCTGTAGAAATAGACAATGCAATTTCCCACATGAATCCCCTTCACGGCAAAAACTGTGCCACATTTATTATAATGTTTCATAAAACAGTATATCCTAGAAAGGAAAGTTGATATACTGTTTCATTCAAAGGTCAATACAAATGACTGTGTTACTTATTTTCAATATTTGTATACTCCGAAGTTCTAAGGCTTTATTCTGTTATTTAAACTCTATCCATCCCTTCTCTTCGGGTCTGCTCGTTATTCAAAGTTTGCTGATACTATTTGTTTTTATACTTGTAAAATTTCCAAGTTATGTCTCTATAAGATGAAACGAGTACATAAACAAAACAAAAATCCATGAATACTATATATATCTCCCAAAAAGGGCGTGGTTTGTGAAACAACTGTTTTTACAAAGTGCAAACTGTACTATCTTGGTTTTGGTATGGATTAAACAGAAACAGTTTTCTTCTAAATGATAACTCGTCTATGTTAATATTGTCACACTGTCTGTTCAAGACTTTCAAAAATATTTACTATGGTTCTGTAAACATATTGTTTCTCGTAAATAATAATTTTACACGTTATCTTGTATGCTACCTCTCATTTTCCTTTCAACAGCAGTAACTGTTAATGTGATAAACTAATTAATTTGTTAAAATGTTTGTTTAAACTGCTGATTTAACACCAATTTGTAACTATGCTTTTTGAAAGGTGCATACAGTGTAGCTTCTTTTTATAATTTGTAATATTGTGCGACAGTATTTAACAGGCTACCTTAGCTAGCTTCCTCCAGTAAAGTGTTCATGTTTACTCTGTTTTCCAAATTACTTTTTTAGTGTGTTCCATCTTTTATTTCTTTATCAAGTTATAATTATTGTTGTTCGGTTCTTAACTGCACTTTCAGATTTTTTTTTTATATAAAGGGCTTTTAAGTCTATATGTAAAAGAGGTGCGTCTCTGTGAATGTAAATTTGGTTCAATCAAACAACATCTTTTGCTTCTAACCAGTATATAAAAACATTGGATATGATTGCCAATAAGACTACAGGCACATATTGAATATCTCGGGGTTAAACATTTTGAAGGTACCAACCCTTCCTTAACCTGAGTCAGTGGTGTAACAGTACACAATAAGAAATAACTATAAAATAAGTTAGAGAAGGGCGTAACTCATTAAATTGTTACAAAGCATTACACTAACAAACAACTTCAAAGACCGGATGTATTTTAACAGTAACTGGGAGCTAATAAAAAGCAAGTATCAACGAATTAACAGAATCATGTATCTTAGACTGAGATATTATTCAGTACACACTCAACCAATTTAGTGTAAAAATTACAATAATTACAGTTAGAGAAAACATGACCTTGTGGAATGCTAAAATATTAGTATCGACAGATACAGTGTTAAAATAGTAACCTTTTAAAATAATATTATTTAATAGACTAATTTAAACTTGTTTGTTTATATAGATTAGAACGTAGGGTTTCCCGTTTGAAAGGTTTTACACGAGTAATTTTGGGTCCTTTATAACTTGTTGATCGGTGTGAGCCATGGCTCCGTGTTGAAAGCCGTACATTGACCTACAATGGTTTACTTTCACCAATTGTTATTTGGATGGTGAGTTGTCTCAGTGGCACTCATACCACATCTTCCTATATCTAATTAGTTTACCTGGAGATTTGAAACATTTTTGGGCTTTATAAGCAGCATCTCCCTATCGAAACTGTTGCCTTTTGTAACCGAATTATAAATTATATCGCACTGAAATTGTAACGTCTTGCTACCATTTCTCACTTAACAAAAAAATCTTAAAAAACTAAACAATCCAGCAGCACCTGCATACGGGATATAAAATATCACAATTGATTCACTATTCCCGTGCTTGCATTTCCTATTATAATTGTCTTGATAGGGGGTTGCTTCTCACATGTAAGCTATTAAACCTGAGTTTCAAATGGTGAAGTTGAAATCATTCCTTCGTAAATTTTACGGACGCTATCAGTTGGTTGACCGTTATGGAATAACGATATCGAATATGTTCCTGGAATAGAGACTGATATAGTTTGTCAGCTGAACTAATTACAGCAACATCTTTGGCGAGTTTCAAAAGGTTGTTTAAGAAGAATCTCTATTTGTGTAGTAAAAAATATATATTCACGAGGACATGGTTATGAGAAAAAGATTCATACTAGATTACGCTTAGGGCTAAGTGCTCTTAATGACCACTTGTATAAATATAATATAACAATAAATAGGTTTTGCGATTTCTGCCCAGGTAACTGCATTGAAAACACTGAGCACTATTTAATTCATTGCGCCCGTTACCAGAACTATCGGACTACTCTTTTACTTGGAATTAAGAATCTGCTTTGTCAAGATATAAATATAGCAATGTTGCGGGATTTATGTCCCAACTATCTGAGCAAAATATTAATAGAAGGTAGTGATGATTTGTCTGATGATACTAATTTAGAGTTGTTTGAGTGTGTGTTCCGATTTATTAAATCTTCGAAGAGATTTTCTCGATAACTTATTTGTTCTTTAATTTTTATAATTTTTTTTCTTGTAATAAAACATAAAAATATAAGGTTTGAAACACATATTCCATTTGACCTGATTGTGCTCAAAATTGTCTTTCCATAATCACTCTTCTATATTACTGAATCATACATGTTTGTTAAGTCGTGTGCATATGAGTAAGAATGAGCGAGTAATTGGATGGGTGTGTAGTCAAATTATATGTGTATGTCTTGTCCTGTACATATTGTCTTGTCTTGTGTTTAACATGTTTGTATTCAAAACTTTGATAATTGTGAATCTGTATATATCTATGTTGAGGAGATCCACACGGAGCCTCTGGCTGTTGGCAATCCTGTTTAAATAAATAAAGAATTAAATTATGTTCCTTACGTCATAACTACAATCACCTTCCCTTTCATGAATGTGAACTGTCAAATCAAACAATTCAATGGATTTGTTATCACATATGCAACACGACGGGTGCCACATGAATAGCAGGATCTTCCGGAGCACCTGAGATCACCCCTAGTTTCTGGTGGGGTTCGTGCTACTTATTCTTTAGTGTTCTATGTTGTGTCATGTGAACTTTTGTTTGTCTGTTTGTCTTATCCATTTTTAGCCATGGCGTTGTCAGTTTATTTCCGATTTATGAGTTTGACTGTCCCTTTTGTATCTTTCCGCGCTCTATTTTTCGTTAAAGTTAAATTAGACGATGGAATAATACAGGAGCAATGCGAGCCTTGTATTTCCTCAACTTTCTTTTTGCTCGTACTTTTTGTGTACCAGTACATATATATTGTATATATAACGTCTATGAAAGGTAATAACAACAGGTTGAAGAAAAGTTCCTGTCGATGGTATCTAATTGGGATTTAAGCATATAATGATAGATGACAAAATGGGAAATAAAACCGACATTTCCTTTTTTCCACCATACCTATATATTATTATATCGCAATTATACAATATGTCAATCTCATTACAATATAGATCTCTGATTTTGTAATTCTACATACTAGCTGTAGTATAACGAAAGCAGAAATCTATATAATAATTATATTGATACAATTTATTTGTTCCCCAACTGTGATGTGTAATAAACGAATAAAAGTATCATTTGAAACTAACAATATTGTCATTTTGTTTGTCTCAAGCGTCATTTATAGTTTTTTTATGTACTTTATTATTGATGTGTCATGTGTACTATTGTTTGTCTGTTTGTCCTTTTCATTTTTAGCCATAGCTTTGTTAGTTTATTTTCGATTGATGAGTTTGACTGTCTCTCTGGTATCTTTCGTCCATCTTTCATTACTCAGAGAGTATAATACAAAGGAGGGGCGTGGTTGATCGATTACAACCATATTTTATCCAAACACATTTTGTCTTTTCAGTCCGGATCAGTTTTAGTACTCATCATAGAAACCATGATAAAAAATTTATATTAACGCCAGACGCGCGGTTCGTTAAAAAAGGATCATCAGTGACGCTCGAATAAAAAACTAGTTAAAAGTCCAAATAGCGACCAAAGTTGAAGAACATTGTGGACCAAATATTCCTAAAAGTTTACGAGTTATGAAACGAGTGACTCGTGAAAGTAATGTTTATCCAATAATTAAACAAATACATGTAGATGTCATATACATAGTGTTCTGTGCACGTTTATATCATTTCTTACACAAAAATATCGTGCAATCGTCATTTTTTCTCTATCTGTTATGATGTATGATTTACCAAATATGGCGCTAATTAATTGCCTTGTTTTGAAGCCGTGGTTTACCGAAAGTCATCGTATAGTAAACAATCAACAAAGAAGCATGAATATTGAACACGTGTATAACATGTAAAATCAGAAAATAGTGTATCTAATTGACAGATCCATGCTTAGTGTGATCACCAGATTCTTACGAGAAGATCACGTTATGGTCACTTGAATACGGGAAACAGGTTGGATAATTGCTTCCTGGAAGCAAGCAATTTAAAAAAAGTAAACTTAGTTTTGAAAAGTAAAGAATATTCTTCCAAACAAAGTATAGGGACACTAGTTTTATAAGTTACTACTGGACAGATACATTCTTAAATGGTGAGCAATATATATACATACCCTATATACCACAAAACCAGGTTCAACCCACCATTTTTTTTCATAAAATGCCCTGTACCAAGTCTGGAAAATTGCAATTATTACATTATAGTTCGTTTCTGTGTGTGTTACGTTTCTATGTTGTGTCTCTTTTATGTCGTAGTTCTCTTATATTTGATACGTTTCCCTCAGTTTTAGTATGTAACCCGGATTTGTTTTTTTCTCCAAAATACTACTGTTGCCTTTATTTATAGCTAGCTATGCAAGTCCATGATATAGTAAAACATATGAATAGTGTTCTAAGGAGTTTTAACATAAAAATAAACTGTAAAAACAGTTAAATTTGGTCACCAGATAAAAATAAGGACTTAGAGCGAAAAAAAACTGAAAAAAAAAGTTAAAAAGTAACAGTTTTGGAGCATTTCCCTTTAATAAAAGCTACTTTGAAATATCAACCAGTGCACCTCTAAAGACGTCAAACAGGAAACTGTTCCTGTTAACATACAGATCAAGAAAGTTTGAGATCAAATGGAATTAAGGAGTTACTAACTAGGATTATGTTTGTTACGTAATAAAGTTTAATTGTCATTAATGGAAAGAATTAATAAATAGTACCAAAGCCGTCAGTTTATCAATGACGTATAATCTAGTATGTATGAATACATACCTGATCGTCTTAAGTCGTTTAATCATTTGTTGGACATTTCCTATGAGTGTTTTTATTTATAAAATATTATATCCTAATCGTTTTATATAATTGAATAATTTTTGCATTTCCGTTAGAGTGCTTTTATTGACACAAGGTATTTTCAAAGTTTTGGTCGAATGTTTATGATTCAAACTCACAGTGCGTTTCAAGATTTTTGAGGACACGACCATTTGCCGTCCCTTTGCATCTAAAGTCATCCCCAGTTTTAGAGGGGTAACTAACATTCTGAATAGTATTTTGTGAACCCTTCTTTTACATCTTCATATATTTTATTCATGGCATTGTCTATCGTCCTTTGAGTTATTGTTTCTAATAACAGATTTGGTTTAACTTTATTACACAGCATACGGTTCTCAAAGTCAGTGCTTTATCATAACATAGTATGTATAGAAAAGGATGTAGATGTAACGGGTAAACATTTTAGGCATTTTGGCCAATTTTGATTGAGAGATGTCTCATTGGCAGTTATACTACATCTTATTACACTATTTGCAAATTTAGACCATCTTTTCCATGAAGGACTGTTATGTATATTGTCGCCCCTGTTAAATCCAGAAACTAATTAAGGGATACTGTTGTGTAAATTGATTTATGTTTTTTAAAGTTTTAAAGTCATGAATACGATATCAACGAGCTGGTCCTTTTTTGAGCCAGGAATTTATTCAAGGTTACGGCTATGTCAGAATTTGTGTGATTTCGAGTTTGGAGGATATTTGATGGTTCTACTAGGTAACAGAGTGTTGTATGATGTTATATGTTTTTGGTCTTTTCCAGTCAAGAACCTGCTTGGTTACTTCAAGGAATGTATGCACTTCTTTTCAGGTCTTCTGCTTTATCAAAACATTATGTACAGGAGCCAACTGATGGGTTCTGCTATTTCAAAGATTTTCTGTGATTTAAAATTAGGAGTCAATTCATGGGCTCTGCTATGTCAAGGACTTTTGTATTAGTTCAAGTTATAAGTATATTAATAGGTTATATCATGTCGAAAGGTTTTGTGTCTTTTCAAGTCTGGAGCCAATTTATGGTTTCCACTGTGTCAGGAACATATTCATGGGTTCTGTTATCTCAAAGAGTTTTTGGTCTTTTTAATCCAGAAACCTATTCATGGTATCGTTTATGTCTAAGAGCATCGTGTTTTTCAAGTCAAAACCGAAATAGGGTTACAGTTTTGTTAAATAGTTGTGTACCTGTTCAAGCCAATTATAGTTTTTAACTATGTATTATGAACCGAGATTGTTTTTGGACATTTGGTAAGCACTGCACTAAAAGGTAACTTCGTTGCGTGGGGTATAAATATGCATCTAAGTTTGATATAGATATATTGGAATCCTATTGTAAAGAAACAGTGTTCAAACAAGCCTTCTAATTAAGAAAAGTAGATAATCAAATATGAATTAAAGGTTGGTCTGACCATATTGTATGCAATAAACAAGTATGTATGACGGAAACACAAGATACTAGTAACAAACATGCAAGTATAACAAGATTACGAAATGTGAGCCGATGGATGCTCTAGTCATATGGTTAATAGTGTTCACATACGTATGACCAGGCCATATTGGAAACATATGAAAAACACAGTTCACATTAGTATACGAGTACGATCAGTCAACACCATATGGAAATATGCGTCTATAGTGGTTTAGGCTGTATCGTCAGCAATGTCCACATTGTTTAACCACTATACAATAAACTCATCAAAGATACCAGGACTATATTTTGTATATACGCTAGACGAGTGTTTCGTCTACAAAAGACTCATCAGTGACGCTTGAATCCAAAAAAGTTAAAAAGGCCAAATAAAGTACGAAGTTGAAAAGCATTGAGGACTAAAATTTCAAAAAGTTTTCCTAAATGCAGCTAAGGTAATCTATGCCTGAGGTAGAAAAGCCTCAGTATTTCAAAAATACAAAAATTCAACAAGATATGTTAAAAATACCTAACCTGCACGTAAGGATAATGCCTATTGCAATAGTCCGAAATTTTAAGGCTGCTTAAATATATGTTTTTGATATTTCCCTGTCATGTACTAGTACTTCAATACAGATCATGCTTCAGATGGCCATTAATTTTATGTTATTCTCATTTTATATTTATTCATGTTATTTCAGAAGATATGCACAATAAAATAACATGAAATAGTTCTCACACAAAAGAGAAATTAATTCAATCGTTGTTTTCAGGCAAAAGGTTAACTGTGATAATATCCATTATTAAAGCCAATAAACACTATTTATGGGTTTTAAATCACTATTGATGAAATATTGCACTCGGACACTTCTAGCCATCAAATAATTAAGGATTTTACATATTTTAACGCCGATAGTAATGTGATTTTGATGTTATTGTTGTCTTACTGGAATCAAATCAAACTCTTGATTATATAATACACAGCAATATTTGAGATAATCTTACAAAGTAGGTCGGTTTGATTTTACCTCAAACATGTTTTTTTTTGTAAATTACTTCTGCATTATTAAAAGTTGGAATAAACATGACATGATCAATGCAGTGATATGAACATGTGTATGGCATTTCATTGTGGGGGTTCTCTTTGCAGTCTGCGATTAAACTATTTTGATTTCTTTGAAACATCCATGGCAACGTTTTTCATTTAAAGAACTAAACCTTGCTACAAAACAGGATGAAGGCTAGTGGAACTGCGATTTTCAGCCTGTTTCTATTAAATTTCAAACCCGCAAAAAGAAATTCCAAAATTTAGAAACCTATTGTTTCTGCCTGAAGAAAACAAACAACCACCACACAAATAATACTCTTACATATTGATAATCGTATCCAATAAGGTCGAACCTACCTGCCATAGCCATGCAGTATCTTTTTCCTTAAAAATACAATTTGACTTTTATGCATATTCAGGACGCGTTTAAATTAACCAATTATCGATCCTGTATTATATATCCATGTATAATTATTGTAAAACTTTTCATGTACAACTGGTGTTGGTAAATAATTGTAAGTACAACCGTTTTGTTTCTATCGGATCACGTAATAAAACAATTAGTCTTTTATTTTGGTAGATATATGAGCTTTAATTTACGTTTGAAAACTGAAAATTCACTTCGGCCGTTGGCCTCAATAAATGTCAGTTGTTTTCAAATGTTTATATAAATATTCCACTAAAAATATTGTCGTTTGAGATAAATGAATGTTTTCAAAATTCATTTACAAATACACAATACAATATTTTATGAACATTTTCTTCACCCATGTCATATAGTTAAATCGTAAGTCATATTTATGATGCATAAAAAATTATAAGTAAATCGTCGAGTTAGAATCTGAAAAGATGACTTTTCATATGAAAATGGCTTCACCAAGTCAGGAATATGACAGTTGTTATCCATTCGTTTGATGTGTTTGAGCTTTTGATTGTGCCTTTGCTAACTTATTATTATAATCATTATAAAAAAAAAATATCATCACGTCTCTACTGGTAAACGATAAGCTAACATGATTGATAAATGGATGGTCAGGTTGTTTCCTTTACAATTGATGAATAGATGCATATATTCTTATGTATGAGTTTAAAGATAAAATATGGCTTATCATGAAGTATCATTCATTTATTTTCTTTGCAAGTAAAATAAGAAAAAGTCAGGAATATAACAGTTGTTATCCATTCGTTTGATATGTTTGAGCTTTTAATTTTTTCATTTATTTAGGGACTTTCCGTTTTGAATTTACGTCGGAGTTCAGAATTTTTGTGATTATACTTTTTGACAGATTTTCGGGTGCTTTGTTTTATAATGATGATGTTATTTTTTCTTTAAATGTGCTCAAGTCGAGCAAAGAACAATATCAGACTTAATAAGATCTCAGACACCCCCCCCCCCCCCCCCGAAGAAAGAGAAGATGTTAATGATCCAGTGACAATTTCATGAAGTGTATGTCTTATCTATACATGCTATAGAAAGCACCAAGGGACGATGTTCCATTATAAGTGTTGAGCGCACATGGTACTTGCACGTACACAGACATTAATTATATTATCAGCGGTCAACATTGAGAACGACCTTAATGTAGTGGGATATTCTGAATACAAATAATCCGGTTAATAATGGACTATTAGCACTTTAGCCTTTGTAAATTGGGAATATGTCATTAATGTATGGAAATTGGCGTCTCTTTTAAAAATAGTCAATGAACTTTCGCACCTTGTTTTACAGATAACAAAATATTCCATTCATAGGTATGTTAACTTGGAATATGACAACGCCACAACATAAATGAATTTGCAAGACAATTAAATGTTATAATAAACACAATACAAAAAAAAAGGAATCGTAAAAATTATTGAACCTTTATAAGTAATTTGCAAAACAAATTGATAAATATTCACATCAATAAATACAATATGCAAATATAATTATAGTTAAAATTGGTATTTTTTTTAAAACAATAAGTTAATTCAAAGATCCGCTTGTTTCCTTCCAATCGCATATAAATTTACTTTCTCGGTAAACATTTTTTTTTATACTCCAATACAATATGTCAACACCTCTATTTTCCCTATCATTTCCTTGAAAATGGTCCCTTTAACATGCCTGTTTAAAAGTGTTTTCTTATAGCTTAAATGGTTCGTGACCCCTTATTTTTTTCGACTAATTTGATTCACTTTCTGGAAAGAACAAAATAACAAAAATACGGTACTTCTTATAGAAACTTCGAAAAGGCCCGAACCACCTAAAATAGAATTTATGAGTGTCTTTATTACGTTTGACCGAAATCTCCGATTTCTAACAACACAGAAATAAGTTTGATACTAAATAGGTGCAATTGTCGCCTGTAGGAATACATATAACCTGTCGATTAACTTAATTGCCGAAACGCACTTATATGTTGTCAATGAGACAACTTACAATTTTAATCATCTCATAAAAGAGGGACGAAAGATACCAAAGGGACAGTCAAACTCATAAATCTAAAACAAACTGACAGCACCATGGCTAAAAATGAAAAAGACAAACAGACAAACAGACAAACAATAGAACACATGACACAACATAGAAAACCAAAGAATAAACAACACGAAACCAATAAAAACTAGGGGTGATCACAGGTGCTCCGGAAGGGTAAGCAGATCCTACTCCACATGTGGCACCCGTCGTGTTGCTTATGTGATATCAATTCCGGTAAATAGTCTAATTCGGTAGTTCATATTCATGAAAGGTGAGGGGGATTGTAGTTACGACGTAAGGAACATATCCGATATCATTTGTGAAACGGTTATTTCGAAACGGTTAACCGATTCGTGATGGCGTCCGTAAAATTTACGAAGGGATGATTTCAACTTCCCAACTATGAAATGCAAGCACGGTCATATTGTACCAATTGGTAGATATATACCCCGTATTCCATAAACTTAGCTCCAGACAACAGCAAGGGACAGTTCTTTATGACATGGCGGCTAGAAGACAACCATGGTACTTGCATGTGAACAGCAGTTATAATATTTTAGCTGGTTCATTCATTATAGGAAACTAAAATCATGAAATATATACTGATTTAGAACATTCAGTATGCGCAAATAACACTTGGTAATATGTGATAATTTGTGAAAATTTGCGTCATTATTTAGTCAATGAACTTTTGGTACTAGGCTGAATCATTGAGGAAATATTTCATTCTTTTTGTTGTCTCAAAAGAAGACAACATCACGACGTTACATGGATATGCAAATAACTTACATGTTATTATAATCAAACAACAGAAAATTAAATTGAGATATCTTAAATAAAGGCAACAGTAATATACCGCTGTGCAATTGTCAGAAATAGATTTAGCGAAAGTCAAAAACCAAAACCAATCGAAACACATCAATTATAGTAGGAAAACAACAGAAACACTAAATTGCTACATAAACCAACGGCAACGTACATAGAAACAAACGTACTGATAACAACTGGCATAAACCTGACTTAGATATAGGACGATGTGGTGTGAGTGCCAATGAGACAACTTTCCATCCCATTAACAATTTATAAAGTAAACCATTATTGGTCAATGTACGGTCTTCAACACGGAGTCTTGGCTCACACCGAACAACAAGCTATACAGGGCCCCAACATAACTAGTGTTAAACTATTCAAATGGGAAAACCAACGGTCCAATCTATATAAAAAGCGAGAAACGAGAAACACGTATAAATTACATAAACAAACAACAACTACTGTACATCAGATTCCTGACTTAGGACCGGTGCAAACAGTTGCAGGGGTTTTAAACATTTTAATAGTGCCAAACCTTCTCCCTTTTCTAAATAGTTACTTATGAGTACAGTACACATGGCTTATAAGTATATGTTTTGTAATAATTGATTCAATAGAAAATATTGAGCACCTTTTTCATATCAATGAACGAAAAAAGGTCACCATTTTGTTTCACTGTAATTTACAATTAAAATCAACGTTTTCGTTTGAATTCCAGAATGCCTGTCTGAGGCATAAGGTTCTGTATTCTCATTCTCTCTCTCCGTCAGTAGATATACCACTTTTGGTGGAATTCAGACATGCTTATGCTTCATGGAAGTTCTAATCCAAGATAGTATTCAGAAGGAAAAAATTAATATAGAAGTCTTTATTGGTTGAAATTCGCCGTTTATCATTAGAACTTTAATCAATATTATTGATAATTGTTTTCTTCTCTTTGTAAAGTGTCCCGTTGTAAAGAATTAGTCATGTTGGAAACAGGACACCGCGTTCCATCATGATAACCATTGTAGACAAATCTGTCAGCTTTCCGCTTACTTTGCACAACCTGAGCGATGTGATGTTTTCAAACAAACGTTTTACTTTTATAAACTGTGACATGGATGGAAAGGTATCTCAAAGACACTCATGCTTCATCTCACTATATCTATAGAACATTATACAAACTGAATCTATGGGATACTCAGCACTCGACAGGGATACAGGACAACATGCACTCTGTCATTAGAGGATGTAAAGTAGCCGACAAAGGAAACAGAAATGACATACAGAATTTATCATAAACTTAGTGCTTACGTAATAAACAAGCATTGTATCCATAAACCTGTTGAATATGTCATTGAACTCTGTGATAATTGTAGAAAGGATATTAGAGTACGCAGCTTAGAGTATAAAATCTTCCATGTATGACTTCTTATGTGACAATTGTCTCTTGTTTTACAATTATAAACTTGCTTGGTACAGAAAGAAAGACTACGTCCCTACATTAGCACCAATGGCAGGGGTCAATGAAACTCATCTATACGTAAAACGTAAAAACCAGTTAACTTTTTTCAAATTGAAATTATCTTAGAACTAATCACCTAGTTGTGCATAGAAACACATTTTTTGGAGAGAGTACTAGTAATTAGTTTAGAATGTGGGTCATAAGATTTTTTTGTACTTTGGTATGCCATGCTGATGAACTTGTAAGCCCTAATTTCTTTTCATTATTTTTTATTCTACTTTTTAAGCTATGTTTTGGTTTACTGTTGTAAAACAGATTATCTGTACAAATACTGACTGACATAGCTTCACATATTTAAATGCACATAATTATATAAAAGAGGGACAAAAGATACCAAAGGGACAGTTAAACTCACAAATCGAAAATAAACTGACAACGCTATTGCCAAAAATGAAAAAAAAACAAACAGACAAACAATCGTGCACATGACACATCATAGAAAACTAAAGAATAAACAACACAAACACCACAAAAAACTAGGGGTTATCTCAGGTACTTCAGAAGGTTGAGCAGATTCTGCTCAACATGTGGCACTCGTTGTGTTGATTGTTTGTTAACAAATCCGGTAAATATTCTAATTCAGTAGATCATATTCATGAAGGGGAAGGGGATTGTAGTAACGACGTAAGGAAAATATCCGATATCATTTGTGAAACGGTTATTCTATAACGATCAACCAACTCGTGATGGCGTCCGTAAAATTTATTCAAATGGATGATTTCAACTTCACCATTTGGAACTCTTGGTTTAATAGCTTCTTTGTGAGCAGCAACCCTCTTTCAAGAAAATCATGATAGGAAATGCAAGCACGGGAATATTGTACTAATTGGGAGATATACACCCCGTATGCAGGTGCTGCTGGAATGTTGCTACTTAGAAATGGAAAGTTCACAATTGGAAAGCTGAAATCATCTCTTTTGTCGTAAAGTTTTGTTTTCAACCGACCCTTATTGTCATTTCTAGATGTAAGTTAAGATATGAGGCCGACTGTATCTGTAGTAGCCTAATCTCTAGTTCGATGGGATAGATGAGTTCCACATAGTCACCAAATTTTGTATTATTTAGTGAAAGAAAATCATCTATATAGCGAAAAGTAAAATTTAAGGATATCGCTAACTTCTCATTTTTCTTCCTAAGAAGTTCCTGCATGAAGTCAGCCTCATAATAATAAAAAAACATGTTTGCAGTTAGAGGGGTACAGTTTGTTCCAATTTGAATGCCGACAGTCTGTTGAAAAACACGTCCTCCGAACGTAACAAATATGTTGTCAATCAAGACACCAAGCATCTTGATAATAACAGTTTCAGAGAATGTTTCGTTTGAATCAGAGTGATCTTTTATAAAGTAGGATTTATCAATTCCTAAGACAAAGTACTTGTATCTACGTTGGCCATTCTTTTTTTTATGAAGCATAGTTTTTATAACTATGATTGTTTATGTTCTTCAACTTCTTATTTCGTGAATTTATTTGGCTTATATACAGCGTTGATATAATAGCCACTGATAAATCTTACATTCTTATTTAGGGGCTAGCTCAAGCCCGACATAGCATGTGGGATTTCTTCTCTGTATTAAAGACCCATTTTGACCTTTGGTTGGGTTATTGTCTCTTCGACATATTCCCAATTTCGATTCTCAATTTTATAATGTAGCTATAATGCACTTCTTGTGTAACAAATTATAGTGATTGAGTCTTTTTCTTTAGATGCAGTTCTTGATTATGATGTACATCTACTGCTGTCCAAGGTTCATTACTTTTCATGAGATTTTGATTGACAACATACTTTTCTTACATTTGGAGGACGTGTTTTTGTAACAAACTTTCGGCATTCCTATAGGAACCAATTATGTCCCTCTTTTTGACGACTTATTCCTTTATTTTTAAATTCATACAGGAACTTAGTAAGAAGAAACATAAGAAGTTAGCATTTTCCTTTAACTTTACTTTCCGCTGTATAGATGATGTTCTATCACTAAATAATACAAAATTTGGTGACTGTGTGGAACGCATCTATCCAATTGAACTTGCGATAAAGGATACAACAGCTACAGCTAAGTCTGCCACATATCTTGACTGCCATCTACAAATGGAAAATGATAGTCGGTTGAAAACGAAATGTTACGACAAAAGAGAAAAAATCATCTTCTCAATTGTGAACTTTCAATTTCTATGTAGCAACATTCCAGCAGCGCCTTCATACGGGGTATATATCTCCCAAATGATACGATATTCCCGGGTATGTTTTGGCTATCATGATTTTCTTGATAGAGGGTTGATGCTAACAAGGAACCTATGAAACCAAGAGTTCCTAATGGTAAAGTTGAAATCATTCCTTCGTAAAAAAAATATTGACGCCATCACGAGTTTGGTGACCGATATGGAATATCCGTATCACAGATGATCATCACCAGATATGTTTCTTATGTCGTAACTACAATTCCGTTCCCTCTTCATGAATGTGACCAGCCGAATTAGACTATTAACCAGGTGTCACGTATAGCAGGACATATTACCCTTCCGGAGCAACTGAGATGACCCCTAGTTTTTGGTGGGGTTCGTGTTGTTTAGACTTTATATTTCTAGGTTGTGTTTTGTGCACTGTTGTTTGTCTGTTTGTCTTTTTGTTTTTAGCCATGGCGTTGTCAGTTTGTTTAAGATTTATGAGTTTGAATGTCCCTATGGTATCTTTCGTCCTCTTTTACAGTCAAAAACTGGCAAATTTTAATATTTAAATAGAATATTTCAAAATCCTGCTCTGGTTACTGACTTTTGATTTGATCATTATAAACAAAATCATTAACTCATCCGGGTCCAAGATATTATCAACATATTAAATTGGAAACATTTTAGAATCAGGCTCTGATTTTCACGTAAAATAATGAACGGTTGATCCTCAAAGTATTTTATACTTGTTCTGTTTGAAAAAAAATCTTTCAAACAGTCTTTACTAAAATTAAAAATAATCATCCACCTGGGATTGTTTAAAATTAGAAGCTTTACAAATGTTATATGTCAAAAACTATGTGAGAGCTGAAAACAGTTTCTTTTTTTATAATCATCTCGAAACGATACCAATACAATTTTAAACAAACCCGGCTTATGTTACAAAATTTCCTCATTTCCTTACTATATACCGACCGTTAAAGATTCCCATAGGTAATCAAGGTAGTTAAACACCCCCTAGTAGTACCTTATTTCCAATTCATAGTACACCTTCAACCCTAAGCTTTTTCTATGTTGCAATTATCTATATACGATTGCATTCCTTATTATTTTCAGTTTATAAATCCCAATACAATTTGTATCAACAAAACAGTTGATCATCGCTAGAAACTTGATAAATACTCAATAATGAAAGGTTTGTCCAATGAAACACAACTTATTACATTTAACTGCGAGTTAATTTTCACATTTAATCAAAAAATCAATCGGATTTTTACCATCGATTACATATGATCAATAAAAGGTATAAATGATTATCAACTTTTTATTTACTTCAGGTAGAATATAGCATCTTTCCGGTGGGCAGGTGTGCGGCTTTTATTCTTACACTCAGCATTAGCGGAACACGCCACACAATTAATCAACGTTCTGTACGTTTATCGACTGATTCAGACCAATTACAGAGTGGCTAGGTATAGAATGGAAGGACTAAATATGGAGAAGGAAAAACGTGAAACGGATTTAAATCAACGGTGATTTCTTAAAGCGATTTTATGGACTTTATAATGGATTAACCTTACTAAGATTTTAAATTAAATTATGTAATTTTTAAAAGCAACTTCACCATTGTTCAAAATGTTGCGAAAGTTAGTTGAGGGCCAGGGTGGAAATTCCCAAAAGAAATTTGTAAATATTACAATGGATGAAAATTCCAACGTTTCTGATAATGAAAATTCATCTAAAGAGGATGATATAGAGGAAGATGAAGAACACGACGACGATGATTGTATTATCATCGACGTCGGAGGTACAAAACATAAAACACGGATGAAAACACTGTCAAAAATACACACGACTCGCCTCGCTCGGCTAGCAGAGAGAGCCCGATCATCAGGAAAGAGGGAATTTTATTTTGATAGACATCCGGATTTATTTCCATACATTTTGAATTTTCATCGAACAGGTAAACTACATGTACCTTTACATGTGTGTGGACCGTTGTGGAAAAGTGAACTCGATTTCTGGAAGATAGATGATAAAGATATACAGAAATGTTGTTGGGTACACTATATCAGTTATGAAGAGACTTTAGAAATGATAGAGCACTTTGAAAAAGATGATCGCCATACTAGACTTGCTTCTCAAAAAGTGCCGGACAATGCTAAATTTTGGCAACGTTATAGACCAAAATTATGGCGCGGATTACAAGACCCCTATTCTTCAAGAGCTTCCATGGTAAGATCATAACACAAATAAAAAATCACGAAATATATAAAAAAAAAAAAGTATTTTGATATATGTTTGAATTTAGCAAGCTTAGGGAACAAATATTTATTAAACTAAACCCGATTAAAGCATGTAGGTGTACTGACTAACGTTTTAGCTATTTAAATACGACCGTCCCAAAATTTTCTGAATTAGACGATTGTGCTTAGCCCCATACACGACTTATTAAATCATGAAATAAAAACAATGTTAAGCACATTTGAATAATGACCACGATTAAAGGATTATTGACGTCAAATAAAAATATATATTTTCATCGTACAAGATCAACAGTTTAACAAAAAGGGCTATACATATAAACGATACTTATGTTCTACCTCGCTTTACTCGTCCGAACATAAATTATTTCTTATGCTATGTAAAGAAACAACAAAGACTAATATGGCAGGAGATACACACCAAACAGTTTTAATATAACATTTCAAAATACATGTATGCCGTGCAATTGAATATTAAAGTCCATACACCATGCGCTATTGTATTATCTATATAATCATCTCAACTGTTCTACTAATATCTACAAAAAGAAAATACAAAGAATTAGGATTTATATAAAGCATGATATTTCAATCTAACTGTAATAAAGTTGTCGAACAAATTTGGTGTGTGAATTCTCGATGAAATGAAAAGGGCGCGTAAAACAGTATATAAAGTCCAAAAACCGAATTACTCAGTATCTCGCAACAGAAATAGAAAGAAATCTCAAAAAGAAAAGAAATATAAAAAAAGAGATACGCAGACTTCCGATTTCTATTGTTTAGACTATGCAACATACTTTTAAATGTATTGTATTGAAATTGCAAGCCTTTATATGTCACAAATATTTATAAACTAGATGACAAGTTATTTGTCGCTTGTGACGATATGGACCTCGTCTTTCAAATTCATTATTTCTTAGAGGTTTTGGAACTAGCAGTCGGTGAATCTGAATAAGTATGATAAATGTATCTCTAAATATAAAACTCCCAGCAGAACATAAAATAAGAATGAATGTTTAGCATATTTGAAATTCAGAGCACAAAACATGTCTAAATATATAACACGTGAATTTCCATATTTCGCGGTCACACTCCAAACTATTCCATTAAGTGTGCCCTGTACTATAATATATATGAATTATTCATTATTGTTTATTTGGCACAATAACAAAATTGTGTTAATAACAACATGTTCTGAATAATTAATTGACATAAAATATATTGTAAAATATAACAGTTTGTGTTGTAGTTAATCTCACCATGGAATTATAAAATTGACAATATAATACTTCCATGATCTCACTGACTCTGTTACTGCACTTTTATTAATTTTATTTATCATATATTTAGTACAAAATACAGCTATTTTGTATATCTAATAAAGGTTCTTTTTTCCAGTCTGTATCACCTACCCTGTATCGCATGCCCCGTATCGCATACCCCGTAACAAAGCAAGAAAAAAACTTGCCGCAGCAAGAGGGTTAACTTAAAGCTTTGAAACAAGACAAAAGCAGTACTGAAGGTAACCCAGTGCTATGGATCAGAAAACAGTTCATAAAATATAATACTCTTCTGTTGAAATATATGATAAAGCGTATATTACATTGCAAAATCCGTATCACATGCCGTATCACCCTCGACCAATATCATCCCTCGGCCCTAAAGGCCCTCGGGCTGATATTGATGTCTCGGGTTGATATTGGCGTAATGTATCCTGGCCTGCATAAGATGTCTTCCTAAATCTTGGATTGTAAAAAAACAGAGAACCAAAGGTCCAGATTTTCTATCAAGCTAGCACAATTTGATGCAGGAATACAGATATTTAATTTGAATTTTCATTTAAAAGAACCAATTTTTAAGAATATAACTTATAAATATTAATATTTTTGCAAATGTTGATTATTTTTGTGTGTTAAAATTTTTTATTAAATTGGCATTTTAAGGGGAGGTAACTCTAAATCTGGCCTGCTTGACTGTTTTTCTCCCTCAGAATCTCAACAGATGAACTTCTTCTGTGAGACATGATATTGTGTCCTTTATGCATGTTGGGGGAACTAACTACGAACAATGCGTAAGATGTTGCATAGCATTACTGTCGATGTAAAGGCAGGCTGACACCTATAAGTTTCAAATATTCAAACTGTTTTTTTTTGTAAAAATAAATAAAAATAAAACAAAATTATTTAACATTTGTAACGTCATCTATGTTCAATATTATGTCAAATATCTGTTACAATGTACACATACTAAAATAATCATATCTTTTCCTTGTTTTTTACCATTTTTTTTCAAATAATTTCTCTATGACGCTCACATCATACAACATATATCATTTGTCTTTTTCTCATCCTGCGTAAAGTAAAAACAAGTTATTTCCTCTGAATGTAATTCACACTAGGGTCATTCTCATGAAGTCCATTTCTTTCTCTGAAGTTAAAAGTGTCACAGCTTCATGAGTTTATTTAGAGATTTTAACAATAGTATGGCCAATTTTGGATGGCTCTATATATTCGATGTATCCCTGTCTTTCCATCAAGCGTAATAGTCTTTTCTATTGTTAATTGTTCACATTGGTGACCAGTCGAGGCCTCCTGATCTTTTCTATTTTTAATTGTTCACATTGGTGACCAGTCGAGGCCTCCTGGTCTTTTCTATGTTTAATTGTTCACATTGTTGACCAGTCGAGGCCTATTATAATTGCATACCATGCAGTATGTGTGTTATACAACTTTGGTACCGGACGGTCTCTGGTTGATAGTTGTCTCATTGGCAATCATGTTACTTCTCCTCATTTTAATTTTTATACACAAAAGATAATATAATCGGCTCTCCCTGGACACCATGTGCGAGTATGGGCTTGAGGAAAGGATGATTGTCCGTTAGAAGGGGACGATAAATGGCTGACACGTGTTAAAAGAGAGCCATATCTCATGCACGTAAAATACACCCTTGTAGATTTCGAAAAAGAGCAAGCTCATGCCGCTACAAGGCAGCACTCGCACCCGCAAAGTGGAAAAGGTTTTAAAGGAGTTGCAAAACTTGTTTCCCAATCCACTATAAATAAATATGTTTAAACTAAAGGATAATATCTACAAATGCATTTTTAGTTGAAATTCCATAATTGACTTTTCACAGATATCCAGCAACAATACAAGTGTATGTTATATAATTGCCATATAAGGTAACTATTATAACAGCTTATTTTTAGAATACTGCGTTATTTATTAATTATTCAATAATACAAGGTTTCGATTATGAAAAATGCCGATATTTAATTGTAGGATATTGTATTACTTATTCTAAAAGTTCAATAATTATGAAATATTCATAGCTCAGAATAGTGCTGGCTTGTTTTGTATTTTGTTTATAATGACTTTCACCTTTTTTTGTGTAAAAATCTATAAACATAAACAGCTTTATCTTAAATTGAATCTCAATAAAAGAACAACACATGCAGACTCATTACAGGAGAGCATTAAAGACAAGACATTAAGTAAAATAAGACAATAGTTTTTGTAATATAAGGATATTGTATTTCGTAAAGTTTTCTTTTAATCTGGTCTACATTTACACTCTAAGAAGGTCAGAAGAGGGGTTCTACATTTACACGTTGAAAAATATTGATGAGAGGGTCTACATTGATTTCACACGCCGAAAAAGTCAGATGAGGGGTCTACATTTTCACTCCTAAAAGTCAGATGAGGGGTCTTCATTTATACGCCGAAAGTGTCATTTCCTGTCATTGATTAACAAATGTAAATCATCATTTGATCTGCATCATCTTAATTCATATGGGCCGAATCAGTCAAAGCAATGGTTCTTCTTTGTGGCTCCCTTATTTCACAGTACGATTTTGACTTTTATTATTTTTATTAACTGGAAATGATAAGCAAAATTTCAAAACGCTTTAAAACCCCATCTATAACTCAGGGTCAACTTAAAGGTTGCATTCATCTGCAAGATAGTCAATTATTGTCTTGCAAGTCATGAATACATCAGTTATATTTTGGGCTCGTTTTTACAAAACTGTTTGCAAATAGCGAATTACTATAATTACAATTTTTCATATCGTATTTGTGTTTTATAAATTTTCAATTCTGTTCTTGTACCTTGAACAACAAATGTATTCATAATATGTTTTCGTGCTCCACGTTTTCCTTACAACAGAATTACTATAACTACCTGTGTACGTGTTTATTTAACACCGTTTTGTCCAAGGTTATAATCTTTACATCTCCCTCTTTTGATGGTATTGTATTTATATTGTGCAATAGATCAGATGCATTCGTTCAGTGTATGTTTTCTTTTGTTACTGTTTTGATATTGCATTGATAATCAAAATGTGCATGTAGATAGAAGTTTTTGTGTTCTGTTAAATTGTTCTTTTTAAAATTGTTATACGATGATGACTGCTGTATCTATATTTTGACTATTTTATTTATTGTGTCTGTTTAGTTAACGCATCAATGTAAACATATCGGAATTTGATGAGACCGTCATCAAAGTGAGAGGGTTAGGGCTATAAAACCAGGTTTAATCCACCATTTTCTACATTTGAAATGCCTGCACCATGTCAGGAATATGACAGTTCTTGTCCATTCGTTTTTGATGTGTTTTGTTATTTAATTTTACCATGTGATTATAGACTTTCCGAATTGATTTTCCTCTAAGTTCAGCATTTTTGTGATTTTACTTTTTGTACTTGCTCTCAGCCAGGAACCTTTCGTTCAGTGGTTGTCTTTTGTTGATGTGAATCATAAGTGATTCTTGTGAAATATAGATTAGATCGTTGTTTTCCCTGTTTGAATGGTTTTACACTTGTCATTTTTTTTTAAATTCTTTATAGCGTGATGTTCAGTGTGAGCCAAGGCTCCTAGTTGAAAGCCGTACTTTGACCTATAATGGTTTGTATGTCAACATCGTTTATAATGCCCCTTTAATTATAAGGGAATCATTTCAACAGAGACTTCTAAAGAACTGCAATTTGCACCTAATTTCCAAAAGAATGTTCCTTTTCCTTTCTTTATCTAAAAGAAGATCAAAGCAAGATGACTGGCTACATTTGTAGATAGTGAACAAAAACAATGACATTTTCTTTGTCTTTGATGACTTAGAAAGAATGTTTCCACTCAGTGTGTGAATTTCAATATCAATAAAACTCTAATCGAATGTTCTTCTGAAGCACGTTCTGAAGATGATATTAACATTAAAAATTCTTTGATTGACCTGATAATTTACATATTATACACGCTAACAAAAGTTGATAATGGGTAAATTGTATTCATCAATTAAGTCAATTTCTGTTAAAGCATGGATGCCATTATTTTTTTCTCTCAATAAAATGATCAATGATATTTCATAATAAAGGTCAATGAAAAATAAATAAACAATGAAAACAACGTTTTCATATCATTTTAAATGGTTATACATTATTCAAACAAGCATGCTAGAGTTTGTTATTGATGTATCTTATTTGATTGTAATACTTAATTCCCAATTCGAGAAAAAAAAGCCAAAAATTTTTATATAATAGGTAACTTAAGTGTACTTGGTTTTATTTATTAAAACTTTACTTGAAACTCAACTCATGTCTGGCATTGAAGTCATAAAACTTTCGAATCAGTTTTGTATACTCATACTCCAAAATCAACCAATCAAAATGGTGGATTTCTTGTTTTGAGCATGATTTTTGTGCTCCAAATACTTCGACCCGGCTTTCAGACGTGTAATCTTGACGGTATCTTCAAATGTATGATATTCGTCAGGTCACCACGTGGTACATGGTTGGCACTGCTATGGTTGTTGCACATATGGCTAGAACTATTCATGCAACTATACGAAATTAAAAAAATGCAAGTACGGGTACGTAATATGCGGTTTTTAATTTATTAGCTGCCTTTATTCAAAATTTGATAACGGTGACTGACTGTCTCGAGAAGAGCAATATCATTTACCGTTTTGATGTAGAGGTAGAATCTACACGTATCCATATTGGATACTTCAAATGAGAGCATCTGCCCTGACACATTAATAAGGTTAAACAGTGAAAATGTGTAAAAAGAAAAGAAAGATATATCAAAGGTAGATTCAAAATTCACAAGTTAGAGAAAAACCGAAACAATTATGGAAAAACGAGCTCATGTGATCAGATCCTGTCCAACATGTAGCACCCGTCGTGTTGCTCATGGACTTGGTAAGAAGATTTAGCTTTACGGATCATTCAGTGATGTCTCAATGAAATAAATGAGGACGACACTATCATAAATCAAGATCTCCCAATATCAATCATAATCAAAGAATGATATCATTTTAATTTAGTTTTCAATAACAAGTCAATGGCCATGACAGTTACTTACCAACATTTTAATAGGAAGATGGACAATATGTATTATTCAGGTCTCCCGTGCGGTTGTAATGAGTAAACCTTGATGATCTACTATAAAGACGTGTTATGATTGAGATTATTGATATCTAGAAACTAATGACGTCTTTACACCAGTTCATTTAATACTAATAAAAAGATAAAAATACATTTAATTAACCAAAAGAAATCTGTTCTTTGAAGACAACTGTACTTTGTTAACTTTGGACATATCTTTTAATTACTGTAACAGTTCCCCAACGGACACTTTGTACTGCTCTTGGACTTACAATTAATCTATACATGTATATAAACGGAAAGTTGGGACCATTGATTTGCTTGAAATTAAAGTGAAGTTTCATTTAACAGGTCCAACGAAGTTTTTGATATACAAAACGCATAGCATTTCTTGGTACAATAAATTTCACTAAATGTAAAAATTAAGTTGTTTTTGGAAAAACGCAGATAACAACGAATTAAAGAGGTAGAAAAGTATAGTTACACCGTTCACATATTTGACTTATGAACAACAAATAAATTTAGTTGTACATATATATATAACGAGTGTAAGGCCGTGTTCACACCAAACGCCGTGTAGAGTAAACATGTTTACAATACACCAGTTCAGGGAAACAATGCGCATGTGGAAGATCGATCGTGATTTTGCGTTATCGACTAATTAGATACGAGATTTGATAAACTGGGGGCATTATCAGTTTATTGATTTATCAGATCGGCATCTTTATTACTGTAGTCAGATTCATGAATTTTCAAGAAGTATATACATGCTATGGCAAACCATGGAAGTAATATTTAGAAGGAATAACAACGACTAATTAGCATGTATTTATAGCATGCTGAGCTCTGTACTAAAGTCATACAATTTTATCCAATTATAGTCTCAGCGGTAAGACCCCTTTGGTTACTATCTGCGTTACCGCGGTTGTAAACTGGCATCTTGAATTTCTTATCAGTCACGTGGTTTTATCGAGTCTGTTAATTATAAAGTACCTGTGTGACATCCGCAGTTAATTAATAAGAAGGTGGCGCTGTATCATATAAAACATCTACCTTCCAAAAGAAATCGTATGACGTAAAAAACTTGAAAAACGGATGAAAATTGTTCAAACTACAGCAGTTTAACATGGAAAATTGTATTTGATTTAGCTTATTTTTGCTTTTTACCGTTTGTTTTAAACTGTTCTAAAAGTATTTTCCGGTTAAAAGCGGATCCCGAGTTAAACAGGTAAATACCGACGAATCGATCAGGTTTCACATGATGTTTAACAAAATAATGTAGGCAAATGTAGGCATATATTTTTTTACTGTTGAAATGTGCAAAGTTTATCGAGATTGAATAAAATAATATTTACTTTCAAGTATTCTAAATTTATGTATATGTCAAAAATGTCATTGATTGCATCATTGAACCTGGACAACTAAAACGGGGATAATATTTTCGTAAATATATATTTAAAAAGTGTTTATTGTGGAATGCTTGTATTAATATAATAAGCTATACAGCAAAACATATAACAAGCCGACGAAATGGGCTTGAATCTATCTGTCTTACGGTAAATTCATTTTTACACAAATTAGTTTATGTATCAAGAACTTAAATTGAAGGATAGAACCGTTAAGAATTGTGAATATTTTAATTGATAATAAAGGGGGTCCAAACGTATTTTTGTACAATCATCTTCTAAACTCTATACGGAAATGGTTTTTTAATTGTCTGTTAATATTAAAATTGAAATGACACAACTTTGTTCTCCAATTTCGTATGTGAAAGCTGTCGGTTTTAACTATTAGGATCAAACTAACAAAAAATATGGATAAATTGGACTAAAATAAAAATAGAACGAATGACTTTTTTCGGCAGAGTACATCAACGGAATGTAACGATTGACTATTCGGGTTACTTTGCAAGTATATTCGACAAAAACTTGTCTGTTCGTAGTTCTCCGTGAACACGAAAATGACCGATAAGTGTCAGTGATTTGATCGATCACATGCGGAGACTAAACTTCCATGCTAGATATTGAACCAATTAACAAGTTATTGAAAGATGGGCGGTAACGCAGATGAAACCTTTGAAGTGAAGTCGTTGTTATTCCTTCTAAATATTACTTCCATGGGCAAACTAAAATATCTACAATATATGACAAAAATAAATAAATAAATATAACTTGTGTCGATTTGGCCAAGAACAGTAGAATAAATATAAAATTATATACGCACAGATCTATACGTTGGACATGATAAAACAAAATGATATTTGTCCTCCAAAACATTCATATTGCAACATATTCTATTTTCTCTCTGAGTATTTAGATAACGACCAACTTCAACATTTAATCTAAGTGTGCCGCTACGCAATTTTGTAATATAGATACATTAAAATGAAAATATAAGTATCTTTTAAAGCCATGCAAATACTAGTTTATATATATCGTTTGTAAATACAAAGTTTGTTACATTATTTTTAAGCTGAAGATTCTACTGACATATTAAAACAGACTATTTTGACCGTTATGTTCATTAATCTTTATTACAAAAGGAACGGTTTGACATATGTCACCTGACTTATCACGCATAAATGGACAAATTCATGCTGTGATGTTCACTTAGCAGATCGTCTGTATATTCAAGAAGGTACTGATCTTGGGTCATAAAAATAAAAGTCAATCAACACCTAGGCCATATGGTATCATAAAGTTTTACCTTAAATCATTAATCTCACCAGGCGACGGTAAGACACAATTAATATACCCTTAAAAGTCAATTTCATGTTCTGACAGTTAGGTACCATTAAAATATATATTCAAAATGCTTGCCCTGATTGCATGCGTGTATTAAATTTACATAAAGATTTTTGTGCTTAATTCAAATGCATCGGATATTGACAATTTTTGAAAGGAAGGGTATCTGGGTCGTTCAGCATTTTATTTTGATATATTGTTAAGCATACATGATATTGTATACAGAATATCTAGTTAATTTCAATGAGATTTACTAAGATATTTTTTTTGTTGTATGTTCAGAAAGTATAATAAATTAATTTTCACACATGTATATATACATATATAGTTTGGCATTTGATTATATACTTTTAATGAACAGTAATGCGTATATTTTTTTTTGTGTCAGAAAATTCACGTTAGTAGCAGAGACATATATATACTAGTATACATGTCTCTGTTAGTAGGTAGAAAAATTATACTAAATGCGAAAAAAAATAATGTTATATTACAGTTACTACCCCCCCCCCCCCCCTTTCGACAAAAAGAAAACATTTGTTGCCATTTTGTCGAAGCAAGGAGGTCTTTAAGAATTATGAGTGAAATAGCTGCCTACTTGGATCTTTTGGCATACATCCTTCTTTCGCGAAAGCAATACTTGGCGAAAGCGATACTTAGCGAACCTAGATTCCGCCGACTACTTCAGCATTTAGGTTCAGTCTGTGCTTAAAGTTTTGTTTTATATCAAAATCGTTGTCAAACATAATGGAATGTCGGGAAATTGGGACAGAAGCTTCTTTATGTCTAAAACACACGGTATCCAGGACAACATTTTGCAAATATTTATTTTCATTTTTCCGTATTTTACTACTAGATGGACTTCGTTTTTTCCTTAACAGTTTTAAAATTTCATGTTTTGTCTGAGGTTAAAGATTTTCATGCAGTCATCAATAACCGTTTTGTTTAAACGTCCAGTTGCAAGTTAAATGCATATCCATGCAGCTCAACGGATCATGATAATGATATATGAATATTGAAACTATTTTGTTCTACATTGCGCAGGACTTTTTACTCGTTTGTTCAAAATGCAAGTCAGAGTAAAGACATTGTATATATATATATCTTATTTGTGGGTGCGGCTTTTTTGCTTAGAGTTTAATTCCATATGACGACCAGTAACTGTTTGATGTTATGGGAACTTATTTTTTATGGTTTGAACAAGGAACGTATATACTGTTCCAAGTTTTAGCGATCAGATTATTTATACAATATTGAAAACATAACATTTATGAACCCATGGGTATTTTTTATTGAATACATCGCATAATATCATTCATTGCGACTATGAGTGATGACCAGCAACAACTTTTCAAAAAGCTCCGTTTTTCATGACAATCATATGCATGGTTTAGATTGTTTAAATCTATATTTTCCCGACAAAAGCTAGAGAGAATGAATAATGTAATGTCACCAATGTATGATATACTGTTTTGGCAATTAATGCCATTACGCCATTATGTTTCTGGAAATTATTCTCAATCGCCAAAAATGACATTTCTGCACATAAACTTCCTCAAAGTTCTAAACAACCTCTAATGACTTGAAGGATCTCGTTCCTTCTTTAGAGGTCCTTCTTTATCAAATTTTTCGTTTTGGTTATTTGCAAGCCGTAATTTCAAATTTCTTTTCCAATTTTCTCCCGTAATTTTCAAACACTATGTCTCGAAATTTTTCACAAAAATTTTGTTTTACTTTATTTGATATAAACATAAACAAACAAAAAACAGATGTCACTTAATTGCAACGACTTCATAGGTAAACGGGAAAGCGGCGGGCGTTCTCATTGATGTTTACCATATATATGACTTTGCCCCCAGTTCATCCAAATCTCGCATATTCTCGTATGAATTTTAATTAAACGCTTGACCCACTCAGGGGGGTGGGGGCTGGGAATGGAAATATTTCGATCCCCAATTTGATATAAAAAAAATGGTCATACAGATGATAAAAAACATATTCTGATTCAAGAGTTTCCCCATACATTATAGTGTTAAACATTGAAAGAAAAGTATTTGATCACCAGCATCGAAAAAAAGGAATAAAAACGTACGCGCGAAAAAAAAATCTGCCTCACATAAAAAAAATAACCCTCCCCCTTTTTTAAGTAAAGTGGTTGATTCTTTATGAAAACCATTTTTATAATTTGCAGTAGTTTGAATACACTAGAGATGTCTCGATTACGCATTACAAAACGTTAGCTGCAGGGTGCTTACAGCCGAAAAAAGGATTGAGATATTAGGGATCACTACATTTTTATCTTTTCTGTTCGTTTCAAATGGTATTTCTTCTCCAAGGAGTATTTGGTAAAGGAATGGGTAACGTTTTTTTTTAAATTTATTTTAAGTGTTATTAAACGGATCTGAGATACTAGACAAACATATCATTTACCTCACACTTTTTTAGTCATGCATTTATGCGTGAATCGTTGTTTGAGTAAAGACCATTGGCGAATATTTGTGTGTACGTCAAGTCGATTCGGGAAGACCTTTTCAAATGAATTAGGCAGCAACTGTTTACTTCATTTTTTGTGGAAGGGGGGGAGCAGAGGTAGGGGCGTGAGCTATTTTTTTTTCAGGACAAATTTTGGTGACAAGTCGAAATCAATTTAAGCATTATAATCGAGAGGCAGCTGAGGGTGAAACAAACAAATTTTTTTTCAGGGCCAAAAACTGAAAACATTTTTCGTTTCCAAAACAAAATCCATAGCTCACCATCCCCACCCCCTTGCCTTTATGTTTTATAATCAACTATAATATGTCCCCCCCCCCTGGAAAATTTCAATTGGTTGCTGCCTTATGGGTTCGGCAATGATGCTGCTTTGAGTCTTGATCAGGGATTAATAAAGTACGTTAAATTTTTTTAACAAAAAAACAATCTGTAAAATTTAGACAACAATTTCGGTAAAGAATTATACTAATAATTATCAAAAATATCAATTTTACTCAAAAATAGTTTCCCCTTAAATATATACACGGTAAAACTAATGTCCTAAATGCCTAGTTTTGTGTACACTTAACCTACACAAGGACTACATTGACTATCGACTGTGTGTAGATCATGAAAACATGATTTAAACTACATGTAAACATTGAGTTGTATACCCTATACGCTCATATCTATTATAAGACATGAATGAATACAATATATATAGTATTGCCGATAGCCCAGCAAGCATAGTGGACAACGGAATTTATTAATTTATTTACATACATGTATCTCAATAAATATATATATATATATAAACATTGGAAAACAACAATAACCACAATGACTCCTAATAGCAAAAAACCTTGAAATATCCTGTTAGGTACAACTTAGCTAGAAAAAGTAAACCTTGTACCAACGAGAGCTAAAATATAGCCGACATGAATGTAAACATGTAACTAAATACATACATAAATAACTCGATCATCAACGACCTCGCCAGCCAGGAACAACCAAACAAAACCCATTAATGGGGTAAACTGGAAACCTGGGTCCGACCTCATGCGACAAGTCATCTCACGAGACATACTCAGACGAATATATTGTTTTGAAAAATATATATAAATGCATGTATCAAATTATATACATAATTTTACTGGAACTTGAATGTTGCCCTGTCTGCGGCGGGCTAGAAAGTGATAATATCAGGGAAAACATTTCCCGCTATAAAATTAGTCACGTGTCTTATACCTAGTGACTTAAACTTATAAAATTACTACGCTAGTACCGTATATACAATAATTTCTCCCTATACTACGAAACGTGAGAAATTATACTTATCAATGGGAACGCAATTGTGTTTAGTTTACGTGTGAGTCACACTAACACAACACCGAATTTAGGTCAATGTGAACACGGCCTAACATAACTCACATCGATGTAAAAGGAATTAATGTTTATACTATAAACGCATAGAAATAAATAAACAAATAATATAGAGGAAAGTACTATTATTGCTCTTAGCTGACTATGCGATATGGGCTTTGCTTTTTGTTGAAGGCCGTATGGTGCCCTATAGTTGTTAATTTCTGTGTCATTTGGTATCTTGTGGAGAGTGATCTCATTGGCAATAAAACCACATCTTTTCTATATTATGCAGCTTAAATTATTATTTAAACTTTCAAACAGAGACCAAATGACATAGAAATTATCAACTAACTATATTAATCATAGGGCCTTTAACAATGAGAAAAACCCATACCACATTGCTAGCTATATAAAACCCTGATATAGCAAAATGTAAAACAATTCAAAGGCGAAAAATAATGGCCCGATTTACGTACTAAAAAAAACCTAATATGATTTACAGCAACAAATGACGACCACTGAATAGTGTTCACAGTCACACATACTGTCTGTGTGTGTGTCGGGACATTCTTGGTTATTTAGATTTTCTAGAATTAACATGGGGTTGTTTTTTTCAAAGATATAATAGAAGTATTATGAAATGATCTTATATGACCTAATAACACAAACCTAGGTTGACATTGTGCAATACATATATACAGATCATTATAAGCCGATCTTCTACTTCTAGCACTTTTTGATATTATATTTCTGCAAATCATGATTAATCAACTCGATTGGTATCATTTTCATAAATGTGTCTATTCTTATTCAATACATTATGTACTTCTAAAGTTCTCATAATCATATACAGACAAGTTTTTGTTCCAGTCAGGAATTCTATGGCAGTGTACTGAAACATCCCCACAACAACAAAAACAAAACCCACCAAGTACAGATCTAAGTGTTCTCGCAGTTATTGACAGCTAGTTCAAAGCCCATAACAACTATTAAAATTAGAACCAATCATGCATCGAAGACCTAATATCAATCAGTACCCATCCAACATCCAATTGATTTAGCGTAAATACGTCATTAACAATCAGAGAAAATCATGACTTTGTACGTATATAAGTAGTTTTAACGACTTACATGAGTCGAATTAACGAGTTTACTATACTAAGTCGTTATAAGGAGTTAAAAAAAAAAACTCCCCCATGAAACGTACCGGCTTGCATACGTAATGTAAATTTAATTTCTAACTCTACTATTTACAAGACCGTTTTCTTGTATAGCGTTCTTGCAATTTGTTTTAAATTGTCATGCGAGATTTCCCATTTATACATGTACGTTCGTTTTATCTTATGACCCAGATGGTGATGAGCTTGAACTACGCCGTTCTGTTAAATTTGTTGTTATCAGTGTCGTCATCTTGTTTGTTTGCAATGACTGATGATATGCCAATTTCTTTTAATTAAAACTTAAAATGAGCAAAAATGAAATACAACTTGCAATATGTCACTATCATAATGACTTTACTAAATTATGACAGCCATTTTTCTGTTTCCTAGGTTACTGTTAAAACATATCAGTAAACAATTAATCGTAACTGTGGACTAAAATCCGTTGTACAAAAATGTCAATATCATTGTATACTGAAGATAAACTCATGACAGCTTTTTTATGAAACATGTTGAAAAACTATTGAAATTTTACCAATTAAGAGCTTTTATCTCCGGAAATGTAATCGTAGTTATGACCAGTTGATTAAAGAGAAAGTTCTTTTTATTTACAACTATCACGACAATTCGTTTGATAAAAAAAACTAATTACGATGTTTGTTGAGCTGAGGGTCTTGTTGTGAGGTTATTTATTCTGTATTCAGTTCATTTTTTGACTGACATTAATGATATATTCTGTATTTTGCCGTTTATTTTAAATTTCGATCATTTATTTCTTTTAATTTTTGAGCACCCTTCACTTACTTTTGTTTGCCCGTTTTCACTTTTTCATGTTAATACTAGATATTCTGTGAACCCCATTCAAATCCTCATTTTTTCTTCTCTTGTCAATAATAAAGGTGAACATACTGAAAATAGATATTCAAGGACACTACGTAAGAATGATTGAAATATAAAAAAATTTTATCACGAGTGTTGTAAGCTACTTATAAGAAGGTACTCATAAGAATGTATAAGCTACTTTATAAGAATGAATGACCTGTATACCAATATAACAGAATTGTCCTTACTTTGCATCCTCAAATATTATAGAGCCCCCTCCCCAAAAACAAGAAATAAATAAAAATTGAAACCTCAGAAAACTTTTTATTCGTTATATATAGTTTTCCTTTATGACATTTCTCTATAAATATCAGAGTAAATCTTCGAAATCTGGTAAAAGACAAGTTTTCTAGGCAGCCTTTGTATATTGCTTTGTATATTTGCAATCCTACCACATCTTCTTTTTTATATCTTCTTATAGAGAAAACAACTCATAAACCGTTACAGAACTTAATTAAAATAATTTAAAATGGAATACAACTTCTTATTTTAAAAATTCAAATGACGACCCTTGCAAGTTATAGAAAGGCTTCGTGTCTCGTTTAAACAAAATCACCGCCAATCAGAGTTAAGGGAAAAGCAAAGTCTTTTTTTTTTATTTTTATCAAAAAGATATCCCAAACAAAGATACAAGTAGAGCAATGCGTTACAAGCTAGTGTATCAACACTATAAATAATTAAATGTAACTTGACATAAACTATTATAGTATATAGTTATATATATATAGGTTAATTGTTTCACCACAATAGCCAAGTGTTACAAATCTTTTGTTCTTTTAGTTCTCGGTCCTATGAGAGCACTATAATTATTTCATTATGAGTACATCGTTTAAACATTTATATGATTATGAATTCCTGATGCTATTGAAAGTAATAAGATATGCATTTCTATTTGTTATTTATGAATTTATCAGAACTGTTTCACTGCTCAACTTTCACGTCAATTATAAGACAATTTTGTTTCTTTGAGACATTGGTTGCCAAGCAATACTTAGCTTAATGATCTGTTGATGACCACGTTTCGTTTCCGGTGCATGATGGGTATTTCGGAAACCTTGTTTTTCAGCGAATAAGGCGTTGACTTCTGATCTTTTTAAAATTCAATCACAGCTTGTATCTGATTGTTGAAGGCTGTATGCTAACATATTGATGTCTTTAGTTTAATTCTATGTTTATCTCCTTTCATAACGATGACTCTTCTGCGGATTGAAATATACAAATGCGTACTGAGTTCTTTTTAATTTGTTTACCAGTTGAATGAGTTAAACTTGAAATAAAAGAAAAAAAAAAGTTATGTGTTTTAAATAAACATGGCCGTAAGAGTAAAAAACATATTTTGCGTTGTTAAAAAAATATTGAGCAGACAAGAGTTAACTACATATAAATAATGTAAAGATGTTCTTTTTATTGCGTTTAGAAAATCTTTTCAAATCATTGGTATTTTTCATAGTTTTGGGGAAAAAAGTTGTCATATAAATAATTTAGAGCGAAGCATCTCCCGCCAAATTAACGACTTTTTATGTCTCTAAAAGTAGAAACGGAATTTTAAGTTGGTGACAAATTGGTATACTAGTATATACTTTTATTTTTTTTAATGAACCTTGTTATTTTGAAACATAGCAATCATTATCCTTTATGTCCATTATGGTTTAACTTGATTTAGCTTCCATATTTTTGGTATTGAACTCTTCGAGAGTAACGGGCGATGCAATCGGTTCTATACGTGTGTATTAACGTCACAACTTAATTGTATATGCCCCCGCCGCCATCCGAGTGAGCATTTAGTGTTACCCTTGTCCGTCCAATCGTACGAACGTCCTGTAATTGGTTTCCATTCCCTAACTTTAGTTTTTCGCAACGAAATGTTATGAAACTTTTACTCAAGTTCGAATTTGGGTAGCATTATTTATACCATTTGTTCAAGTTACATGCCCGTTTTTTTTACGTTATATACAAGCGGGGGAATCATACGTGTCCAATGGAAACATTTTCAATTTATCAATTATTATGACGACAATCTATTCATACGATTCGTTCTTATATAACACATACCAATATAACACATTCCCTAGCCATGCGTTTGAATAGAAAGTACACTCACTGTTACAAGTTTATATTAATATTAATTAATATTTTAGTATGTATTATCCATTAAAAATCTAAAAAAATCATCTAAATGACACACTAGAGAATTGACGCATGAGGCGCTTATTGTAATCAGTGTAAAATATAGGACATATTATAAACAGACATTAGACTGTTGATTTTCCCGTTTGAATGGTTTTACACATGTGATTTTGGGGCCATTTACAGCTTGTTGTCCGGTGTGAGCAAAGGCTCCGTGTTGAAGGCCGTACATTGACCTATAATGGTTTACTTTTTTTAAAATTGTTATTTTGATGGAGAGTTGTCTCATTGGCACTCACACCACATCTTCTTATATCTTATTATTATAAATGTTACATATCAAAATATAAAACTGAAGGCAAGAATCTCCCGACCATTTCTCTGTGACTAGGGGTAGGGCATGTTGTTTCTTTATTGGGGTTGGGGAACACAACTTGTTTTCGACCATTCAAATTCAAACATTTTTTTCTCCTAATAACATACAGATACAGGACAATTTATCAATATAAAACAGGCCTCTTTTGTTTTAAAACTTACTTTACAGAAGAATAAAAAAGCTATAGATGGAAAATAGCTGATACTAAGATAACAAAGAAATATTTCTTAGCAATGATGCAACTGATACTTATCTGTTAGAATAGTAGCAGCTTTGAATTATTATTTAAAATGGCTCCAACTTTGAACTATTCATCAATCAGCCAAGTTTTATATTTTTAATAGCCAAAAGTTTTAAAGTACATGCATAATTTCAGTGGACCATGTCTAACTCTAGAGGCCGTGTTCAACTGTTTTGCTGTTTTTTTTCTACCACTGTTTAGCATTACTATTTATTCAACTCTCAAATATATTGTTCTTTAAGAATAAACAAAGAGTCATTTGTCGTTGAAATGTTCGACTGATTCCCTGTAAATTTCCACCATATTTCAGCACTTCTGTTTATTCAACTCTCAAATATATTGTCCATCGAATATAATCTAATAGTCATTTGTAGTTGAAATGGACATCAGGCGAGTCCAAATAAGTAGCGCTTAATTCTATTAGTATTGAATAATATTTCCATCACACTACCTTTGAAGCAGTGCCGGCTTTAAATGTCATTTGACAACAACATATCTCATTGAGTATAAAATATAGGACAATCAATAGAACTAATGGGTAACCTCAGTCAATAAAAAGTTTGTAATGTCAAGATTTGGTCACGTTGTTGATATCTGTTTTCGGAATGATCCAGGAAAACATACCTTTCCAATAATTCAAATCCAAAATGACAGGAAGGTACTGACTATAAATTATACTCAGACTTTAGTACATAAGTGCTTGAATGGTAAATTGTGAGTGTGAATTTTCTCGTTCTATCCTATACTAAGAATAAGTAAGGTTGAAACAACTCGTCATTCAGGTAGCGACTGCAACTACCCGCCCCCTTTTACCCCTGCCCCCCCCCCCCCCCCAGGCCCTGTATTTTGATCATTCGTTATGCGAGTATCTGTTTTGTTATATAAATTGAAGACTTTACGATCCTAAAAGTTGCGACAAAGGGACTTATTTTTACTTTTTTTTTTAAAGTAGAACCCGCATGAATAGACAGATTATATGATTACCGGACACAATTACCACCTATCTATTGACTCTACATAGTTGTTATCTACTGACTCGCCACAGTAACTAACACATGCATTGCCATCATGACTCTTGTCGAAATAAGCGCACGTTATATGAAGTTGGTGCATGCTTTTAGCAGGTTTAACATTGCCTGACGCCAAACACTGGTTTAGTTTGTCATTGACAGCAACCCAATACCATAGAATATATGACATTATCACTTTCGATTTACTTGATGAAATATGGCTTCTCTAATCATACAAACATAAATCGTGAACGACTGTATTAAACGATCTATTCACCTTCTTTTACATTAATCGTGTGATATTGATACCTTTTTATCACGAGAAATTATTTACCCTTTAGCGATTCTCTAAATAAATCAAATTGATTTTCTCGTTTGAGATGGAACTGTTTCAGGCCACAAAGAAATTTAAATTCTGGAATGTAATATTATTTGATCACAACAGTCTTATTGAGAAATTTCAGAGTGTTTCCTGAAATGATGGTTTTCTTTATAATTTCAAAAGGAGATAAACAAGAAATAGATTAATAAAACAATGATTTTATGAGTTTTATAGTTAAAATTAACGTTAAACTTTTGAGCGAACTGACTTTTTTTAAATGTCAGTTAATAAAAGCAACGTAAAGTCTTTTAAATTGTGGCTATTAACTTTACAAATTAGTTCCTACTATTGTTGCCGCATATCTATATATTTCTGGTTTTCAAATGTATATGTGTTGGTGTGTGTGTGTGTGTGTGTAGGTTTGAGCGCACTCGAAAAAGAATATCTGGAATAGCAAATCCGAACAAACCAAATTTATGAATAAATTTTCCAGTGTCTAAAATAAATTTCACAACAAAATGAATACTGAACGTTAAGTTTAAGGTGGTACCTAACTCTACAGGAAGATAACTCTGTAAAATCAGTTAAATGTTTTTATTACGTTGTGTTGTTAAGTGAATATTAAGCTTCTCAATGATCAAAATAAGTGTTTGTCAAACTGATATATTACATTTTGTACCAGTGTAATTTTTCTGATAAAACGGTTGGTTCGAACTTTTAAAATGTTTTATATTTTTAGAGTTAAAGTAAATACTTTGTCAACATCTTATGCAAATTAAACGAGCCAAATTAATTTTAGTTAAAGTGTTGGGTACCACCTTAAGTTTAATCAGGAAAATTAAAAAGTTGTTGTCGAGTACACAGTTATAGTTTTACAGCCTCGTATGATTTGGTTTTACTGTATGGTATTCAAGTTAACAGTTGTTCAAGTTGAATCTAATACACTTATCCACAGACACTTGTTTGACTTTTTTCTATCTATGAGAAGGTCGACTATCAATATATATACGCATAGTCCACCTTGCAATGAATAGAAACAAGTGCCTGTGTACTTGTCCGAACAAAGTTCCAAAACGCCTGTTTCCATCATCAATATAGTTAATTAATTTGCCGCTAAAATTAGTCCAAACATTTTCGTTATATGCGAATAGTTTTACAAATTAAAAGAATGGAAAACTTGATAGATAGTAAATAAACACATTTCGTTAAACGATTTGTAAATAGAAACATGCAGTTGTAATTTACTGTCGGCACGGGTAACCTGTTCATGAAAATTGAAAAGCATACATTTTCCTTCCATTTCATTTCATTGGTAAATATCAGACAAACCGGTACTGTTTGATTACACGTTATCAGAGAATCCGGTTATGATTAAACGAGAATAAGTTAGTAAATATGCAAAACATTCTACCAGAAAAATATGCAGTCTCATACAGATTGCTGCACAAAGCCGCTTAATGTTTATTATTACTTTAATGAATGACAAATAAGTGCCAGTGAACTTTACTTTGATATAAATTAGTTTTTTACGACACACTGCAAATGATTGTTTGGCAGCCAGGATACACAAAGGAAAACATTCATAAATGCATTGACATGTTGATTGGAAGATGGTCGTAAGACATGCAATAATGTGACTAAATCTCATTCAAACGAGATTTAAACGTTGCTTTGTTCAGAGACTGATTACAAATATTCATTAAGACGACAGGAACTAAAAAAAAGCGAATGAGACATTCAAAAAGCACGAGTAGACGACAATTATAAATGCATTAGAACAAACAGCAGACATTCACCCTTTTAATGCCATTTAAGTTTTATCTTAAGTCTTTTAAAAGTACTCTTTGATTAATGAAATGATATTTTTTTTTAGCAGGAAAATGAAACGATTTAAATGAACCAAAAACATGTCAAGAATTATTCTATGACGTGATTGCAAGTCTTATTGTTTAAAAAGTAAGAGATCAACACAATACTTGAGCAAGCTTCTTGTAGAAGCAAGAACATTTTTTATTGTATGTTCCGTGTTTGTTTTTCTTTGTTCTAGTTAACGATATTCCTATTGTAGATTAACTGAAAAGTTTTTAATTTGCGTATTGGCTTAAAATTGTTCATTGACCCATATATTTCTTTTTATAATTTCTTTACATGTATAGTTATGAGCCATCTGTAAAAGTCTTATTAAATCTTTGTTATATTTTATGAGTTTTTGATAACCTCAACTTGTTAATGATAAAGCTAAGAAAAAATAAGACAGAACATTTTCCCTCCAAAATTCAATGGCTTATATCTCGAAAACAAGCACATTTTGAAACTGAGTAGCGAACTTCCTTAAAATGTATGGGTTTGCTAATTTGCACCATCGTTTCGTGTGTATTTTAGTCTAGACGTCATCTAATTAACTATCGAGTTGACCTCCGGAGACTGCCGACGGTCATATAAGCTGATATAGGCATAAACAAAGATAGAAATTGAATTGTGGTAATAATCATTAAAAAAACAACATAATAAAATCACTTTTCAAAAGAGCACGTCATTTTTAGATGAAAAAAAAATCATCTGCGTAATTTTTTGTTTTGACAACTTCGGTGTCTTCTCTTAAATGTTTGTAAAGTTTTAATTTAGATGTCAATATCCTTGTGAAGGTCAACATAATTATACGGAAACGTTGGTTTCAGATGTATCCTTGAATTCAAGGTTAGCTCGATACTTCTCATATTAATTGGAATTTTCTATAATTCTGTTATGATTTTATAATTATCATTTATTGCAAATATGGGATTTATAATTTTCAAATCGAAGCGAGAATCAATGATCAACAATGAAAGATAAAAAAAGTTTTGAGTTCGATCCCAGTCAACTTCCATAGCCTACTGTGGTTTGAACAATTCCAATATATTCCCAAAATCGATATAATTCATAACAAATTAAGATAGCACCGTTATTAATAAAGCAGTAATTATTGTAGCCTGATATTATCTGCGTACCAAGTTATATTGAAATCCAATTATATGTTTTTGTCATTTATAAGGTGTAGAATAGCTTTGTTTAATAATAAAGTAATCCTGGCATCTATGACGTAATGATAAGATAGAACAATTATTTTCTAAGAGAAAGAATAAAATCATATTTTTTGAACTTTTATTTACGATCCAGCATCATGCTTATAATTTCCTTTCGTGACTTACTATACACATTAAAGAGAGATGCTATATTGTGTTGTTTAAAACAAAAAATACATTTGTTTTATTTACACCTAGAGTTGACAGAACACCTTTCTTGAAACTCATTTTCTTCTAATTTACATCCCCATTTCCGGATTAAACAGTCTTGCAATAAGTTGCTAGGGTAATACAATTGACAATCCATGTCAGCCACTTTAATAGAATCTGGTAGAACGTGCTAAAAGCACAACACTTCAAAATAAAAAGATAATTTGTTTTAATAATTGAAGTTCTGTTGTTTGTTGACAATGGAACTAGTTGTAAGAAAAATTATACCAAAAATATAAATAAAAACCGAGACTGTTAAGCACCATAAGTCTACGGAGAGTTTATACATACAATATGTATTATACATCCAATATGTATAAACCGGCGACAACTATACGACAGAATGTTTTTTCATCTGATCACCAGTGATTGTGATGCAAGGCTGAATACTCATTCTGCATATATATAATTCGTCTAAATAACAGCCCAACAATGTAAGATCTGTCAATTTGCGGAAGCGAAGTTTTGTTCTTCCTTTGCCGGGATTAGACATCATGACACTGGGATATATTGGCATCGAATCGCCTTGCAATATGCCTGGTGCGCTTATTCACCATTTCTACATAAGGAAATGCCACATAAAGTCAGGAATATAACAGTAGTTTTTCTTTCGTTTGGTGTATACGAGCTTATGATTTTGCCATCTTTATAAAGGATGTTCTGTTTTGAATTTGTCTAGGATATCTGAATTTTTGTCATTTTACTTAATGAGAGTTTTTCAAATATTATGAGCTATATTGTTTATCATTGTTTTAAATTATATCCTCATATCATATATCATACTCGTATGTCTACAATGTAACACATTGATCAAATGTAGCTCTATGTACATTTCCAACGCCTCTGATATCCATTCTATATTCGTCTTTTTTATTTTGAGATCAAAGATAGTTATTCTCATAAGACGTAGTACTTATCACCATCAGGTTGTAAATTGGATGATTATACGACAGGAGGATTGTTTATATTGAAGTGAATGCATTATAAGATCCCACAAGTGTATAGATCACAAGCCTTTTAAATGCTAGATGATATCCAATTTCGAGGTATTGAAAACCGCCAATCTTACCATATGTTTAATACTATTATAGATATAAGAAGATCTGGTATGAGTGCCAACCAGACTTCCCATTATCTAAGTCCCAATTTTTAAAAAGTATATACTTGTGTAAAGGGTATCAAAAATGATTAGTGGAAAACCGTTCAAATAGGAAAATAAATGGTATAATCTGTATAAAAAACAAGAAGCGAGAATCATTTATGAACCACATCATTAAGAATTTGGAGAATAATTTATATTAGATTTTCAACTCCCCCACCCCCTTAACCAATTTAGCAACGTTCTACTTATCTGTTCACACAGATAATGAATTGATTTTGTGACAAACTTGTTTCAAGCAAAACACACAAACACTTTGTACAACTCAATTATTGAAACTCTTTAAAATCTTAACAATAACTGGTAAAAAAGAATATGCTTCTGCTCTTTAACTTTATTGCTATATAGCAAAATACACCAACAGATACATTGTATCACTTAATTATTGAAAAATTAAATCACAAAAATACTGAACTCCGAAAAAAATTCAAAACGGTATGTTCCTAATCAAATTGCAAAATCAAATGATAAAACACATCAAACGAATGGAAAACTACTGTCATATTCTTCACTTGGTACAGGCGTTTTCAAACGTAGAAAATGGTGGAATTAATCTGATTTTATAGCGCTAAACCGCTCACTTTGTGGACAGTCTAATCAATTTCCGTTATATTTACAATGATGCGTGAAATAAACAGACATAATAAATAAAATAGTCAAAATATGTGAACAGCAGTCATCATATGTATAACATAAATTCAAGATTCAAGATTTTATTAAAGGCTCACCACTTGTATAACATTATACAACGAGATATTCATATACACCATTGCGTATAACATGAAATATTAAAACATATTGTATATTTATTTATTAATTATTAAAACTCTTTTTAAAACAGTTCACAATAACTGGTACAATGCGACTACCAGTATCTGGTCCCTGATTAAAGCCACAAATGAAATATAGTCTTCTAATCAATAACCTTGTAACTGGAACAGACAGAATAAGCTAATTTACCTTAAACGACGGAATTCTTGGTATAAATATCAAAATAATTGACGGGATTCATTAATTAATGGAGACATTCTGTCATTTGAAACATAAAACCAATTTTTATTGGTATACATTTAGAAAAAATCAATGTAACTTCACTTAGAATCAAACTCATCTTTGATCAGGTGGTGGTTGTCCAAACAAATAAATCTAGGAATGCAGTGAATATTTCGTAACCACCGATTGGTGGTAAATATAAAAAAGTTTATTTACGACGGATACAAAGGAAATATCTTTTTTTGTTTTGTTTTGTTTTAATCTGTTTGAAGTTTATCTATTTTATAGCTTTATTTCCAAAATAAGACAGACACACTGGATCCCCACAATCAGATCAAATATGTGTTGTAACAGTTGCTTAGGAACATAACCATGATATCATCTGATGATAAATATTGTCATAGTGAGCAACAAACATTGACAACAAGTAGATAACTATATTAAATTGAGATAAACAAAAAAAGTATCTGCTTCTTTCCTGTTCGATAAAGGAAACAAATAAGGCAGGATGATAGGCTAATTAATGTTATTTCTATCTTTTTTTCAAAACATACCAGTGAAAATACTTTCATGCATAGACTAAATAGAAATTGTTTTGGACTTAAAAGGTACTTTCAAAACATGTCTGGATATTCACCAAAAATTGAATTTTGTACACCGGTTATTAGACATGATTAGATGTTTAGATCTTCTTAAAAAGAGGTCTGGATAATGTTTCGTTATGTCTTCACTTGTTACTAGAAGTTGAAAATCTATTTTTAGATGCCTAAACCTACTGGGATTTGTATATTGAATAGTCTAAATAAGGTATATAGTAAGGATTACACAATAATTCTATATATGTCCATAAAATCATAATATCATTCAACATTCAGACATTGTTATTGAAGACGGATAAGATGCTTTATCGGCAAACTGACATAACTTTGTGACACAATCCATTGAGAGCATTGCCAATCATAACAACTTTCATTGTATTCGCAAGACAAGACATCACTTGATTGCTAGTACAATGTTGGTCTGATTAAGAAGACTCACTTCTAACTGGTCTAACTCTCAACATTATATTACTGTCCAGTTAAAGTTTGCCAGCTATTTTGGCCATCCTTTTTCATATTTTCTGAGTAGTTGGGTACTAATGGGTTGTTGGGTTTGCTGTACTTTTTAACCGTGTTTATAGATTGATAGTTATTCAAGTTATCCATTTTTCTATAATATCTGTGGTTGAAGGAAACAATAAAACTATTATTACTTAGACATGTTAGATGGGCCTTTAGTTGTCCTTTTATAGATCTCTAGGCGTACTAAACAAAACGATTACAACATAATTGTATCGTTACTCTATAGAAACACAAAACAACAACACAAACGTTTTGTTTAATTTTTTATGTTATTTTTAACCTTTTTTAAAAGTTTAATTTAATTTTTAATGAAATATTTCTATGACGTACAGAAATCAATGGTTACATTTAAATGAACAACTTGCATATAAAACAAGATCTAAGACTTAAAGTGTAATTTATCTTATCTTTTTTTTTCAAAAAATATGTCAGCATGCAACTTATAAAATCGAACATTAGGCATGTGTTATTGTTAAACTATGGATGATATTGTACTTTATTTTGAATGAGTCTGGGCATTCAGCAGAGGAGCTTATATTGTTCAGGGAGAGGAACTATCCTGTAGGCGTGATCACGTGATTTTAGGAGTAAAGCCTTCAGACTTAGGATTATACTTATGCTTTAATGACAAAACTTCATTTGCTTTTAGGATCATAGCCATGAGCTGTAGGCTTACACATTGACTTTAATAACAAAACCTCCAAGTGATTTTATGATAATCCTTAGACTATTTTGTTTAAAGTCCCACTGATTATTACCTATTGCTCAATTAGTGTTCCATGAAATCGTTAGTCAGAAAAGATATGAATAACGTTCCATGAATAAGCGTGGGTGCCGTTTTGGAATTGGTATTTTTTAAGATTTTACATACAAGATATTAATTCTTTGGAAATTAACAGAAAAAAAGGAGTAGACACATAAATGGCGTTTTCTACCATCATTGCAATGACAGAGATTTCATTAATTACACGTGGATAAAGTTGAATGTGTGTAATAATCCAATAAATTTCCCTGATAAAATATTCCTATACTGTCAACTAATTAAAGACACTAACTGTGTTTAAATGTTCATTTTTTTAGTTCACCGACTTCATGTCTGTTGTCTTTTGTTAGTTATACGTATCAACCGAAGTGTTGTCAAGCTGTTTAACCACGCTTTATTTCAAATGACCTGATTTTGAATGACATCACTGCGTTCAGTTTAAGAATGCACTTAATGAAGTAGTTCAGAAAATCTTAAAATCAGTGCTTGATTTACATGTGTGCAAACTATTTCTAGTTATAACATAATTAAAATTATCTGCTATGAATAAGTTGTTGCTTAGTTCAAAATATCTTGTTATGTTTTAAAAAAAAATAAGATAAACTTAGATAAAAGAATAGACAAGAATAGTTAATTGGCATAGAAGAGCCAAAATACCCATAAAGAAAATCCAAAACAAAAGCGTTTTAAAAATAATGAATTAAGTCATGTATTTATACATGTATTGGTGAGGATGTATGACGAATCGAGTTATTAACTAATTGATGTAAACGCAACCTTCAGCACCATTCTGATACCTTGTTGTGGTCATGTTGTATTGCTGAAAGAAACCGGAAGTCCCATAGGGAACCAATCTTCAATAGGAAAACTTTAGTCAATTAAGATTAGAGTCTAGCGCACCTATCACGTGCGGTATTTGAGTTAAGCTAGTGATTAGTGATACAGTAGTGCGACTTTTACCACTACTGTGTCACTGAGACCGATATACAGGATTTGACTGCCTTTTCATCCGTTTCTTTTATTTTCCGAATATCATAAGATATGTTTAAAATATAAATGAAATGTACATAAAGAAGTTAATGCTTTTGTTGGTATGCCAATATGAAATAAAGAGATGTGGTATGATTGTCAATGAGACAAACATAGTACATCAGCATACACCAGGCCGATGTTAAAAATAACTACAGGTCACTGTGTAAAATATAACCACACTAAAATATGTCCCAAGTATCTATACATTCCATCATAAGTAATACACAATTTTATTACAATTTAACGAAAGTTGAGACTGTCATCTAAAACTGTATAATTTGCATTTTTCGTTTGATCATATGATTGTGGATCCGAGATTTCCTTTTTATATATTTTCAATTGATTTTTCGTACTTCCTTCTCTTTGAAGCTAACCATGGTAAGAAGAGCTGGACACTTATCTTTTTTGATGGGTATTGTTATTGTAATCATTGTTATTATTTACGTTAAAAATCTGACATTGTTGTTCTTTTTTTCAGGTTTACGCCGTAATTTCGTTGCTTGTCGTACTAGTGTCCATCACCGTATTTGTTCTGGAAACATTGCCATTCTTTGGCGCCATAACTGTGCATGCCAAAAACAGCAATGTTACAAGTGACGATCTACGAAAGGAATTCGACATATTTGATGACGTTAGCCCATATGATGTTCTTTTAATCATTGATAATTTGTGCAACTTATTCTTCTTTACAGAATTCCTAATCAAACTTATAGCAGCACCTTCAAAATGGCGATACTTCCGGTCGCCAATGTCTATTGTAGAACTGACCTGTTTAATACCATACTATATAGCGATAGTTATTGTTTTTGCTCATCCAGATCCAATTAAAGTCTTCGAGCTCATACGGGTTCTTGTAGCGTTACGAGTTCTCAGAATATTCCGTATCTTTATAATAATGAAGCATTTTCTAGCACTTAAAATACTTATGTATACTATTGCAGCTAGTACAAAAGAACTGTTTTTGTTACTTTTAGTAGTTATTATAGGAGTGCTTGTGTTTGCAAGTATGGAATATTATATGGAAATATTTTCAGACCAGACTTCTGATTTTGATCATATTCCTCTTGCTTTCTGGTGGGCCCTCATCACCATGACAACAATCGGATACGGAGATTTAGTACCTAAAACCGCTCTAGGGTACATAGTTGGTTCAATGTGTGCAATTAGTGGAGTGCTGACAATCGCCTTGTCGGTACCTGCCATAGTAAACAATTTCACTCTTTACTACACTCATGCACAATCAAGACAAAAACTACGAGAACGGAAGCGGAAGTTTAACAAGGATAAATGGAAGAAATTCATTGACAAATCAAAAGGCGGTTCACTTTTCAAGGCAATAAAGGTATTGTTGCCGAAGAAGGATGGTACTAGTTCTGTAGGACAGGGAACAAGTTCAAACATTATACCAAAGATTGAGAGAAGATTAAATGGAAATAAAATGGAGGACAATGACCATCCCATACCACTTCCTAAATCATCAACAAATTATCCCAAAATTTTTACTGTGTCATCTAAAAACAATGATAAAGTTACAACAAGTTTCAATAATGGAACCGCTCATCAAAACGGGCATGCGCAAAAACAAAATGTATTGCCAATGAAAGAAATCAGGGAAGATTCTATTATAATTGAAAATGGCAGTACAACATTAACGGAAATTATTTGAATTTCATTGGGCATTAATTCAAAATACTATGATTTCAATTGTACTAGCAATCTGTGAAAGAGTGTTTGACTTTAAACTCACCACTCGGCTTTTAGAAACACAATCTTTACCACGAAGGAAGCACTTTATAATGTGAATGGGAAAAACCGATTCAAGGAGGCTTTCTGACATTTAGAAAACATAAACAAATGAACGGAACTATCAATAGCGTATGAGGTAGATCGTACTCATCGATGCCATGAAATTGTATTTATCTCTTGATTGATACTTTTTTATGTAAATTTAAGTAACCACAAAATCTGATTAAGGTGGTACCTAATACTACAGGGAGATAACTTTGTAAAGTCAGCTAAACGTTTAAATGATGTTGTGTTGTAAAGGGAATACCAAGCTTCTCAATGATCAAATTTGGTGTTTGTCAAACTGCTATATGACCAGTGTTATTTTTCTGACAAAACGGTTATAATCCTGGTACTTTTGATAACTATTGGTTCAAAATTTAGAAATTTTGAAATTTTTGTTCAAGGGTCAAAGTTCATATATTGTCAAAATTTAAAGAAAATTAAACAAGTCAAATTAATTTTAGTGAAAGTGTTGGGTACCACTTTAACATACAGATCCAGTGTTAAACTTTGCTTACAAGGATCTGACAACATCCGGTGTATTTCTGTTCTGGTACTTATTACTTCAAGGAATTTTTAGCCTTCAAATATTTGAAGGTGTGTACTAATCTGACATAATCAGAGGACTCTTAAAGTCCTTAAACCTGAAAGATCCATTTTAGGTTGGATATCATGGATAGATTTTATCTGTATTTTAATCAGTAACTTTTCTACGTTTCTTTGCAAACGTGGTAGATGTAGTATCATTGAAGATTGATACTCCCATTTTCATTTGTTCCTTGATGAAAGGAATTTCGCTACTCACAATATCATTGGTTCCTTGATATTTAACTCCTCGGCGCTTTGCTTGATATATTTTTAATGGGGGACGTATTATTGCTTACTAGTATCTAGTAATATATAGAATAACTGTTTAAAATGGGGATATAAAGTTATGTTTGACTCCCCAGGTAACAGTCTTGTTATAAACAGCTATATTAGCTTACATGCAAAACTCTTGCTTGATAAAATATCTTTTTTTAGATTTTTTTTTTATTTCGCCCACATTATGCATCTATAATTGAGGGACGTGATTATACAACTTTATGCTTTTCTCATCACTTGGCGTCCGTCGTCGTCCGTCGTCGTCCGTCGTCGTTGTCGTTAAAATTTTACATTTTGAACTTCTTCTAGAGAACCAATAAAAGTGCCACAAAACTTCCAAACTTTTAAATATTGACACTAAAAACGTAAATCTGATAGCATATTATGAAATTATGGCGATGAATTATTTACGAAACGTACCAACATCTTATGACATTTCTTTTTATGCATATATAATTAATAGTTCTTATAAAAACAGCTACATACTAGTATATCATACAATTGGAAGGGTGAACAAGCTTCAAGAAATTTGGAAATGGGAAAACACGAACTTTGTTAATTTACAGAAATTTCCAAACACTAGGTAAGCCACAAAATATGTGAATGAGCGATGGAAATTATGATACATGCTAATAATTGTCAGGCGACACGCATGTGTCACCTTATATCAGATTTCTGATTAAGACAGTAAACAAAAATTAATTTCTGAAGTAAATAGTACCTATAGTTAATATTGTTTAAATTCATTTATTGCAGGTGGTTATATGTGCTATTTCTGCCCCCGGTGATTTAATTCTAGAACATACCCTATTATGCCATAACGAAGTAGGAAAGACATTTAGTATTCGTCAAAAACCGTTTGACGAGAAATTAGTGGCTACAGTTTTCATGTCACTTCGATCATTTTTCATGGATGATATCATAACTTAAAAGCTATGATGAACAAGGGAAAACTTTGAAAAGTGTTTTACAGTGTCATTTCGGAGTCTTTTATAGCTGACTATGCGGTATGGGCTTTGTTCATTGTTGAAGACCGTACGGTGACCTATATTTGTTAATGATGAGTCCTGTCGGTCTCTTGTGGAAAGTTGTCTCATTGGCAAACATACCACATCTTCTTATTTATATTGGCTACTTCATGACTGTCACTGAAATTTCAGTATCTCAGATATAAACTGTAAAAAAATCAAATTTAATTTTGAATTATGATAATATGACATCCTTAAAACATTTAATGCTATATAATTACATTAGATGTATGTTTCATTATAATACGTTATTCTGATTGGCTAATTGCACATCACATGTTATTCCGTAAGCAGTTGCATGAGACAATAACATTTCATTCATGATGACACGAGGTCCCACAATAAAGTGCACAGGTGAATTTAAAAATTTAACTTCATGAAAATCGTGTTTTTATAATCCTAGCTAAAAAATGTAATTATAAGTATTGAATGCTTCTTTTTGTAACTTTATAGGGTTGTAAAAGCGTTGACCGTGCGTATATTTTTAGAATGAAGCGCTTCCGCGCTTCATACAAAATGTACTTCGGTCAACGCTTTTACACCCCAATAAATTTACAAAAATAAGCATTCAATTCTTAAATAAGATAAGAGAAAGATTGGCCCTACATGGGATTCTTTGTGTATTATGAAATTAAGTAACGTGGAGTTCATTGACAAACATGGATTTGTGTTCTTTTATAGTTTGGCCAAAAGCCCGAAAATCAAGAAATAAAATTGATGTGGCTTTAAATTTTCTTACAAGAAATACTTATTCAAAGAATGACTGCTAAATTGAGAATAATTGAATAACCCATATTCCGCAAAATAAGAAACAAACTTATTAAAAATTCATAAATACTCGGTATATGAAAAATATGCTGCATACATATGCATGGAAGATATTGTAGAGAAAAATATTGAAGGTACTAAACAAGGAACATTTTTGTATTTGCATGCTTGCCATATAATTCGTACTTTTCTATTAAATTACATTTTTAACACACAAAATACCATTGAAATGCTGAAAGACACATTTATTATGTTTCAGTTACTATTATCCGATTAAGAAAATTACGATTATCAAAGAAGAAAAATACCATAGAGTTACGATTATCATCCCGAATTTTTCAACGGCTATTTTCACAGCGCTTAGACAATTCCAGTGCACCGTTACGATTCAAATATGATGTAATGGTATAGATAAACCTTGCAGCTGAGTAACTATTGACAAAAGCATGCTACATGTAAGAAAAATGAGTGTAAAGATTTTACCTATATCTACCGTCGCCATATTGGGATAATCGTAATTGCAGTTACCATTATCTCTTTAATACCAGTGATTATGGTAAATATTTTATCAATTTTATACAGTTCATACATTTAAACTGATGTTATTTACCTTTTTGTTTTGATACATATGCTATATGTATTTATTAAGTTTTGTTTATGTGATGAGAAAGCTTTAAACAAACCAGTTATGTTTGAAAATAAATTATGATGAAAACAATGCTTTTATATTTGGCCCTCCAACTGTTACCACCACAATTGAGTTTTATGTTGACAGAACGTGTAACAAGTAAATTAACAAAAAATCCGAACTCTGAGGAAAACGGAAAACGGAAAGTCATCGATCAAATGAAAATCAAAAGCTCAAACACATGGATAACAACTATCATATTCCTAATTGGTATTGTCTTATTTAGAAAATGATGGATTGAACCTGATTATAAAACCCTTCTAGCTAAACGTGTCACTGTTATGCAATCGCAGAAAATTCAATTATATTGACAACGATATGTGAACAAACCAAACAGACATAAAATGCAAAAATGTTAATAACATTGGAAACAACATTCAACATTGTTTTATAATCTTACTCACTGATGAACTGCGTTATAAGTCTGGTATCTCTGATAAATCTTTGACATCTTTAACATCTCCAGATGTGGAGCAGGATCCGCTCCCCAGTCCGGAACACCTGAGATCACCAGTAGTTTGTGGTAGGGTTCGTGTTGTTTATTCTTTAGTTTTCTATGTTTTGTCGTGTGTTCTATTGTTTTTCTGTTTGTCTTCTTTCATTTTCAGCCAGGCGTTGTCACTTAATTTTCGATCTATGAGTTTGAGTGTCCTTCTGGTATCTTTCGTCCCTCTTGTACAAAAATTTAATTGATGCAACTGATGTTTTGTCTCGGAGGGTACTCCTATGCTGACATTTAATATCATTGATTCAGCCTCTAAGTAAATGTACTGATCATATAATGTCAAAGTTGCTCGAAAAACTAAATAAGTTTTTTTCTACTCCGAGTATAGGTTTGGTACAATGTATTGGTTTTCAATGATTTTTAGCTTACTTATTAAATTTGGCTTCAAACAATAGTCTGACTCAAGTGTTATCTAGTAAGTCTGCAGAGGATGGCACTCCTTTCTGGCTTGATAAATCATTTACAAATAAAGGCAACAGAAGTATACCGCTGTTCGAAATTCCTAAATTGATTGAGACAAAAATATGGGTTACAAACCAGAACTGAGGGATTCGGTATTTCTTCTAAAACATCAAATTGTAAACCAAACTGTTAAATTTGATGAGGTTTTACAACCATTGATGATTGACGTAACGACCATGTTGGATTGTTTAACCAGGAGTCAGATTTCTTATGTTGACATGAAATATTATTTTCTGTGAATGATAAAATAGTTGGAAACACTATTGTTTTCCATACTAGGCATATATTGCCTCAGCTCGATTGGTTACAACACCGTTTGAGAATGTTTGATTTCAAATCTAATATTTTCATTGATTTCTCCTCTTCTGAGATGCATAATGTTAAAGTCTTTGATTTAATCAGTCGATGAACCGATCCAACCATTCAATGTGCCCATGACGAGACATGTATCACGCGAATACCAAACTATGAACTAAGATCTAAATAAAGTGAGATTTATGTGAACATTGAAAACGTTTTCATAATTACAAAAACACATTATTAATATTAGACATCACCTAAACAATTGAATAGTTAAAATTCATGGGAATACCTTCCAAATAAAAAGGCGTATTCTAACAGTGTATATTAAACATAATGTTTATTACATTTGAATTGTCCTGATGTAAAATCATCATCATTATTGAAGATGGATGACATATATGAAGAATATGAATAAAATTATAATAATAAAACAATCTAAATGTAGCATGTGTCCATGTGATACAGAAGTATGCCTCCGCTGGCATGGCACATTTTAAAATGAACGGAAAAATGACTAAAACCCCAATATATTTTTGTTTGTTGCAACAATCATTGTGCTTAAGTTTCATAATATGTGGATGAGTCAAACTAAAGTTAGAGAACGGAAACTTATTTTTAGGACGGACATTCAGACGTACATGGGTAACAATAATGCCCTCTCGCAGAGGCGGGGGACAAAAACATTGAAAGGCAGCCATATTCTTTTCAAAACCTTTCCGATATTTTAAGTTCCTGTCCACCATTATCTTCGTTTTCTCCTTTATATTGCCATTTTAACTCTTGATTCGAGCTTTTCTGGTGTATCTTTAGTAGAGAAAACGAAAGTCTGTCGTTTACAAATTTAATTCAAGTATTAATGAATATGATGAGTTTTTATATCATTTTCACCTTATTATTTGTATGACACTCTAGCTTTCCGGAGCACCTGATACCACCCAAGTTTTTGATGGGGTTTGTGTTGCTTAGTCTTTAGTTTCCTATGTTGTTTCTTCTGTAGTATTATTTGTCTGTTTGTCTTTTTCTATTTTTAGCCATGGCGTTGTCAGTTTATTTTTGTTTTACGAATTTGACTGTCCCTCTGGTATCTTTTTTTTTATTTTTGATATTTTGAAGGAGTGGATATTTTCTGGCTGAAATGAACAGCACATAATTCATGTGATGGTACTAATTAATTACTACTTACGACTATTTAATGACTTATTTATGTGTTTTAATGGACTTCTGGGCTGATGCATTTAGATAATGATCTTAAATGTAAATCTCCAGACTGAATACTTGTATGTAATATCAATATTACTCTCAGCAGGTGGTTTGAAATATAAAACAGGCGATAAACATATTATAATGGTAATTTATTAAACATTTTTGTAAGGATGTCAGGAAGGAAGATCTGCAGACATGTTCATATCGAAATAAAGAAACGGACACTAAAAAACAGACAACAAAAAAGAGTGAAAAAAACCCAAACAAAATAAAGCATGAAGAATTGATTAAGCATTCGTTAGTTATTCTCATGTAACATTTCATTTCATATCGTGACTATTTTATTATTGTCCAAAAGAATTATACGAGTCCCTAACCTGGTACTACAACTACCGTTATTCTACTAAACTAGATGTGTGTGCTTTCCAATGACTTTTTGTAGTCATTTTATTTTTAGAATCACTTCTTAAAAAAGCAGGAAGCAAGAATAAATATAAATGAAGATCAACCTTTCCAAGCTAAGCTTGTAGTATTTCGTGCATGTACCAAGTCATAGCATTTACATACTCATAGCCAGGGTCTTTCGAAAACCGCCCCTGAAAAAAAATTATACTTTAAGGCTAAATCATCAGTTTAAGTTTAAAATTAAGTTTAAAATTATAACATCATGACAAGTAACTGTAAATTTGTTGAACCCTGTATTCCACTTTTACCAAAGTGAAAGTCAAATATCATCCACTATAATTTTCCATAAAAGTAAATAATAGCATACGCTATACATTTATTGCTTGTGTCAAAACAATTAGACATGCTACACTGAAGAATAAATGATCAATGATCAACACATGTGTTGAATAAAGAGGTAGACTTGTTCAACAGATTGTCGGCATTCTTATGGGATCTAAGTGTACATCTCTCCCTGTCGGTCTTTTCTTATTTTCTTATGAGTCGGGTTTCCTGCAGACACTAGTAAAAAAAGAAGATAAAAAAATCCAGATTATTAATCTTACATTAAGCTATATTGATGATGTTCTTTCCATTTACAAACACATTTGTCCTATTTGATTCCATTAATATACCCGCAAGAGCTAGACTAATAAAGAAACAATTGACACGGCGTCATCCATCTCATCTGTATACTTATTCATTGAATTCGACATCATCTCAGTTCAAGAATCTATGACAAACAACACGATTTGACATTTTGAATCAATAATTTCGCCCCGTTCCTCCCATCTTAGCAGCAATATATCAACTTCATCTGCATTTGAAATATACATCTCCAAACTTGTTGGACATTCAAGAACTTGCATCTGCTTATCACACTTTATAAAACGTTACCAGTGTCTTAGCAGAACGTTAATGATCAAGGGTTATTTCAAAGTTCTTTTTCTAAAAAAATCTCATTGTAAGATATCCTGAATTGTTGAAAAATTCCCGTTTCAACGTCACAAATAATTCACAATGGTCTTGAAGTATAGTTTTTAGCTAATACATTTTAGGTAGAGTCGGTGTTTGTCCTCTATAATAACGTGTTATAGTGTTCTCTTTGTTTTGTCTTTGCATATATTTTTAGCCTTGACAGTTTAGTCTACTTGTTGTTGCACGGTATTTATATTGACCTGGAAAAAAGTATTGCAACACCAAATTAAAATTCAAATTATAAAAAACACTTTTTATTTTTTTGTGATATAATTTGGTAAACTAGAATAAGTTAAACATTATTTAAGTATCACCTGAGTTTAATCAATAAATATCGACTCGATAAGTTCTTATTTGCACATGCAGCTACTGTACCCGTAAACAGCAAAACAGGTGTTTTAATCCTCATTGTTTTCACCACTTTAAATAACCAAGTTTTTGAAAATATGTGATTGACACCTTGTAAGTGGTCCTCGACAACTCTTAACTGCAGCAAGATGGCAGATTATCAGCATGAGCGAACCAGGGATGTCGCTATAACAACTGCATGTATCGTTGGTCATCACCATTTCACTATAAGTCGTTTTGAGAATAAAAATCAGGCAATAAACAATGTTAAAGACCTTCCGAGATAACGAAGACCCCCTATACCATTTGCTATGGAAAATTAGGCATAATGAAGGTTGGTCAGAAGGAAACCCATTGCATACAATACTATCCTAAAAAGAGAGTGGTGGGTATACAGGAGCCTTTTAACAAGAACTGTTTGAGATCGACTAATCGCTACTGGTTATCGTGCGATAAGATCATTTCGGATACCTTTGCTTACGAACAGACACACAGTTTTCCGTATCCAATGTAGTGCAGAGCTCGCCAAAGTTGAAAATTAGCATCGTGGAGGAAGATCCATTGTTACTATAGAATTCAATTCATCTATCTTGGCCCGATCGTAGCCCGGATTTGACACTACAGTTCAAACACATCATGAAATAAACAATGCTCTTCATCAGAAATGGTTGCTGCTACCTTTGAAACAAATAAGTCGATTTATGGCAGGAATCAGAAGACGTTATGATGCGGTTATCCGTTTGAATGGAGGCTGCGCACAAAGTACTAAATCTTTGGCGTATAACGATCACTCATGATGTGAACAGTCATCGGAAGATTAATTTTGAAATGTCTGACATTGTAATGTTCGACTACAGTAATAGTTGTAAAATGTATTTTTTTGTACAAAAAACACTTCATTTTGTTATCAAAATTATGGTTATATAAATCTTTTCTTTTTTAAACATTTGTTTTCTTTTAAATGCCAATGTTATCATAAACTATGTTTCAATAATATTATACAAATATTTTACTATATTTCATCCAAAAAAAAAGAGGTTGATTTTTCAAGTTTTAAAAAATCAAGGTGTTGCAATACTGTTTTCCATGTGTATACATTGTGAAATAAAATTGATAATGGAAATTGGGAATGTGTCAAAGAGACAACAACCCGACCATAGAACGCACCAGGTCATCAACAGGTCTTCAATGCAGCGAGAAATTCCTGCACCCGGAGGCGTCCTTCCGATGCCCACTAAACAAACATATATACTATTCAGTGATAAAGAACGCTATACTAAACTCCAAATTGTACACAAGAAACTAAAATTAAATTTAATACAAGACTAACAAAGGTCAAAGACTCTAAATGTTCATTATTGTATACTTGTCTTTGATTTTTGGAACGTATTTCGCCTATCGAGCTCGGGTATCTATTCATCATTTTGTTGAAATAGTTTTAAAATTGTTTTATAGTTATTAGAATAACAACACAAAGTTGACTGATATACCCCGATAATTAAATTTGGATTTAACGCGTCTTCTGATTGCCTGACGTCGTTTGGTGTATAATATCATAGACAATCTTGTCATGTGACCCTGACGTCATCAACGTTTATTTATGATTTACGCCGGTTTAAAATGGAATTGAGAATGAAATTATGAAAAATAACAATTATATTTTGTCAGTCTATTTGAAATAACTTAAAAAATAAGGTGCATACTGTAAAGTAAACCGCTACGCGTTATTCAGTATGCACCACATTTTTATGTTATTTCTTCATAGACAGAATGAATTTTTCGGTCATTCCTTAAACAATTAACATTTGAAACCTATTAATTATGACTGTTTGCCTTTTCAAAGGTTTCGCTAGCTATAACATCGTGATTAATTCAACATATTATATGTAAGGAAATGCCTTTACTCCATCGCGAAATGACAGTTGTTTTCCATTCGTTTGATGTGTTTGAGCTTTTAATTTTGTCATTTGACGAGACTTTCAGTTATGAATTTTCCTTGGGATTCAATATTTTTGTTATTTAAGTTTTGTTTCGAAAATAACTGCTAAATGAATTAACTTTGGTCGAATGTAAATTCAATATAGACTTATTGACACTATTGACACATTCCCCATTTCCATTCTCAATTTTATTTAATCGACATTTTAATATACGTAAAACGCTTTATAGCTTGACACGTTCTTTGAATAAAGAATATAAAGAACGTCATGTTACGCTTAGTGATACATTGTGTTACATTACCAAACGTAATATCACTGTGCAATGAATTATTTTGAACCAAAAAACAAAGAAACAAATTGACATCTTTGCGTTCAAATGTGCTAAAAAATCATAAATTTCGTTTTTTTAGAAAATAGTCTAAAAAACACGGTTTATATTTTTTTAATTATTTTTTACTGAAGGATGTGCTGAGGTGAGGTTTTGGAATACATGTCACATGTTCGGACTCCTCAGTGTTTTCCATACTATACAAGGTAACATATGTTGCCCCATAACACCTCTTTATCTTTTAACACAAGACTTAATAGCTCATAAATGGTCATGTGACAAAATATAAAAAGATTCTAATTTTTTTTTCTTTTGATTTGAGACCTAAATAATACCAATGCAAATATAAAGTCCAAGTAAGCCTTTTCTCGCCATATTTTATAAATCAAATATCTCGAAAAGGAGCTCTATGACCTATCAATATTTTTAGCTTATTTTGATCCTAAAATAATACTCTTCCAGCTTAAAGTATCAAATTGGAATTCTTGATTTATTTCATTTTAGCTTAGATCACATAAGTAAATGCTTAAGGAATGACTGTACTATCTTTGTCTTTCTGAGAAGAAAACATATATAAAATGTAATGCACAATGAATAACCGGCATAGTGGGTTTAACGGTGTGTACTACTTTTTTTAGCTCACCTGGTCCAAAGGGCCATGTGAGCTTATGCCATCACTTGACGTCCGTCGTCGTCCGTCGTCGTCCGTCGTCGTCGCTCGTCGTAAACTATTTCAAGAATCTTCTCCTCTGAAACCACTAGGCCAAATACTTCCAAACTTTAACTGAATTTTCCTTAGGGTATCTAGTTTATAAATTGTATCCGAAGTTTTGATCTATCAACACACATGGTCGCCATTGCTAAAAATAGAACATAGGGGTCAAATGCAGTTTTTGGCTTATATCTCAAAAACGAAAGCATTTACAGCAAATCTGACATGGGGTACAAATATTCATTAGGTCAACATCTATCAGCCCTCATATTTTCAGATGAATCAAACAACCTACTGTTGGGTTGCTGCCACTTAATTGGTAATTTTAAGGAAATTTTGCAGTTTTTGGTCATTATCTGGAATATTATTATAGATAAAGATAAACTGTAAACAGCAAAAATGATCAGCAAAGTATGATCTACAAATAAGTTAATATGACCAAAATTGTCAATTGACCCCTTAAGGGGTTATTGTCCTTTAATGACAATTTTTCACAATTTGTTAATCATATTTGCTAACTTTAAAAAATCTTCTTCTCTAAAACTACTCAACCAAATTCAACCAAACTTCAACTGAATGATCAGTAGGTTGTATAACATAAAGTTTGTGTTTTATTTTCTATTTCGTCAAAAAACATGGCAGTCATGGCTAAAAATAGAACACAGGGTAAAATGCAGTTTTTGGCTTATATCTCAAAAACTCCAGCATTTACACTGGTATTAAAGAGATAATAGTAACTGCAATTACGATTATCCCAATATGGCGACGGTAGATATAGGTAAAATCTTTACACTCGTTTTTCTTAAATGTAGCATGCTTTTGTCAATAGTTACTCAGCTGCAAGGTTTATCTATACCATTTCATCATATTTGAATCGTAACGGTGCACTGGAATTGTCTAAGCGCTGTGAAAATAGCCGTTGAAAAATTCGGGATGATAATCGTAACTCGGAAAAAAGATAATCATAATTATGTATCTAAAAATAAAAAAGATAATCGTAACTGGAAACTGTTTTATTAATATTGACACTAAAAACGTAAATCTGATAGCATATTATGAAATTATGGCGATGAATTATTTACGAAACGTACCAACATCTTAAGACATTTCTTTTTATGCATATATAATTAATAGTTCTTATGAAAACAGCTACATACTAGTATATCATACAATTGGAAGGGTGAACAAGCTTCAAAAATTGGAAATGGGAAAACACGAACTTTGTTAATTTACAGAAATTTCCAAACACTAGGTAAGCCACAAAATATGTGAATGAGCGATGGAAATTATGATACATGATAATAATTGTCAGGCGACACGCATGTGTCACCTTATATCAGATTTCTGATTAAGACAGTAAACAAAAATTAATTTCTGAAGTAAATAGTAAATAAAGTTAATATTGTTTAAATTCATTTATTGCAGGTGGTTATATGGGCTATTTCTGCACCCGGTGATTTAATTCTAGAACATACCCTATCATGCCATAACGAAGTAGGAGAGACATTTAGTATTCGTCAAAAACCGTTTGACGAGAAATTAGTGGCTACAGTTTTCATGTCACTTCGATCATTTTTCATGGATGATATCATAACTTAAAAGCTATGATGAACAAGGGAAAACTTTGAAAAGTGTTTTACAGTGTCATTTCGGAGTCTTTTATAGCTGACTATGCGGTATGGGCTTTGTTCATTGTTGAAGACCGTACGGTGACCTATATTTGTTAATGATGAGTCCTGTCGGTCTCTTGTGGAAAGTTGTCTCATTGGCAAACATACCACATCTTCTTATTTATATTGGCTACTTCATGACTGTCACTGAAATTTCAGTATCTCAGATATAAACTATAAAAAAATCAAATTTAATTTTGAATTATGATAATATGACATCCTTAAAACATTTAATGCTATATAATTACATTAGATGTATGTTTCATTATAATACGTTATTCTGATTGGCTAATTGCACATCACATGTTATTCCGTAAGCAGTTGCATGAGACAATAACATTTCATTCATGATGACACGAGGTCCCACAATAAAGTGCACAGGTGAATTTAAAAATTTAACTTCATGAAAATCGTGTTTTTATAATCCTAGCTAAAAAATGTAATTATAAGTATTGAATGCTTCTTTTTGTAACTTTATAGGGTTATAAAAGCGTTGACCGTGCGTATATTTTTAGAATGAAGCGCTTCCGCGCTTCATACAAAATGTACTTCGGTCAACGCTTTTACACCCCAATAAATTTACAAAAAGGAGCATTCAATTCTTAAATAAGATTAGAGAAAGATTGGCCCTACATGGGATTCTTTGTGTATTATGAAATTAAGTAACGTGGAGTTCATTGACAAACATGGATTTGTGTTCTTTTATAGTTTGGCCAAAAGCCCGAAAATCAAGAAATAAAATTGATGTGGCTTTAAATTTTCTTACAAGAAATACTTATTCAAAGAATGACTGCTAAATTGAGAATAATTGAATAACCTATATTCCGCAAAATAAGAAACAAACTTATTAAAAAATCATAAATACTCGGTATATGAAAAATATGCTGCATACATATGCATGGAAGATATTGTAGAGAAAAATATGGAAGGTACTAAACAAGGAACATTTTTGTATTTGCATGCTTGCCATATAATTCGTACTTTTCTATTAAATTACATTTTTAACGCACAAAATACCATTGAAATGCTGAAAGACACATTTATTATGTTTCAGTTACTAGTACTATTATCCGATTAAGAAAATAACGATTATCAAAGAAGAAAAATACCATAGAGTTACGATTATCATCCCGAATTTTTCAACGGCTATTTTCACAGCGCTTAGACAATTCCAGTGCACCGTTACGATTCAAATATGATGTAATGGTATACCTTGATAGATAAACCTTGCAGCTGAGTAACTATTGACAAAAGCATGCTACATGTAAGAAAAATGAGTGTAAAGATTTTACCTATATCAACCGTCGTCATATTGGGGTAATCGTAATTGCAGTTACCATTATCTCTTTAATACCAGTGATTTAGAGCAAATAAGACAAGAACTTAAAGTTTTTATTAGGTCAAGGTTTACCTGTCCAGAAATTGTCAGCCGAATTGGGTAACTGTTTTTTCAGGTATAATGCCCCTGAATTGATGATTTTAAAGAAACTATGCAGTTTTTGGTTATTATCTTGAATATTAATATAGAATTTGACCAAAATTGTCAATTGACCCCTTAAGGAGTTATTGCCCTTTAAAGACTTTTTTTCACAATTTGTTCATCATGTTGACTTTCTTTAAAAAATCTTCTCCTTTAAAACTGCTGTATCAATTTCAGCCAAACTTAGGCTAAATGAGTTTCAGAGTATCTAGTATAAATTTTATATTTTATTTCCTTGTATGTCAAGAAACATAGCTCCTATGGCTAAAATAGAACATAGGAGAAAATGATTTTTTTTGCTTTTGAAAAAATAGGACGATTCAAAGAACATTTAAATACATTGAAAAGCCAAAATAATCACTGATGAGAGATTTAACCAAAAAAATTAAGGTGAGCGATTCAGGCTCTTGAGAGCCTCTTGTTCTAATGCTTACTTTGTTTCTGTGTGAGTGTCGTGTCGTTGTTCTCTTCTCATATTTAATGCGTTTCTCTCAGTTTTAGTTTCAATTAGAAGTCGCATTACATAATGAATTGAATCATAAAATGATATACTAAATACTGTGCTCCAATTAAAAGACGCGTTACATTATAAATTAAATTATACTAGTCAACAAAAGAAACGATACACGACTTTGAAATAAAATTTATCAAAAAGTATTAAATATAAAACAAAATGAGATACACTATTTTAAAAAGCTTACATTTACAATGTATGCACATGTGATAATGAAATTCAAAACTTGTCGGAAAGTATCTAAATTCCGTGTAAACGATCATAGGGTGCAAATTAGTTTTGCGGAAAGTTGAATAAAAAATCGACACATAATTTTTTAAGTACTGACCAAAAATTCAAATTTGTTAAAAAAAACATTCAATATGCTTATCATGTGATGTTCATGTTGTAACTAATCGATTGAAAGGTTGTTTTTTCAATTTTTTTTTCTTCAATCAATGGGTTAGATGTGAAAACAATACACAGTAAATTTGGAACCTTTCGGATTAGTTTTAAGATTGTTCCCGCTTTTTGAATATCGCTTTACACATACTGTCTATGGTAAGTCAGTTGATAAGAAAAGTGTATCACCTGCTTCGATTGTTATCACATGCCTTTCCGTAACGTTATCACATGGCATTCCGGTGAAACTCGGAAAATTCCGGAAAATACACCTCCATGCTACGTTTTCAGTGAAAAACATTACAAAGTAGTGTACAAAACAATTATTTGAATACTGGTAAGTATATTGTGTAAAATAATTTAATTTAATTTAAAAAAAATAATAACAAAAAATAAATGCATTTTTTAAGTTTTTCTGAAACATAATTTAGAAAATTACTTTTAACAAGTTGACTATTCCAAACAATGTTCATTATGTATATAGTTGATTTTTTTTGTCGATTCGTCCATATAAAAATGAGTTTTTTTTCTCTGTTCAGGCATATGATAGAAAGATTTCATATCAAATGTATCAAATTTTGGGTCCGACGTCCGTAAACTTTTTACTCTTTCAACTTCTTTTCGGGAACCACGTAAAAGGATCAATATATGAATCTGCTTTTTTCCTCTTCTGTTGAAGCATATGATAAAAAAAACATAATTTTTCATATCGCATGTTTTATCAGCCCTCGGTCAATATCAGCCCTCGAGCCATGAGGTTCTTGGGCTGACATTGAACCTAGTGCTGATAATACATGGGATATGAAAAATGTCATGTAATAATCTGATAATATCAGCCCGCTAAGCACCAATTCGAAAAATATGGAAAATACTTTAATTTAATGCTATTATCATACGGTAAAAATCATATGTTATTTAGTCCGTGTTCACATTGACCTAAACTCGGTGTTGTGTTAGTGTAACTCACACATAAACTAAACATAATTACGTTCCCATTGATAAAACTCAATGTTTACATGTAGTTTAAATCATGTTTTGTCTACATGCAGTCGATAGTCGATGTAGGCCTTGTGTAGGTTCAGTGTACACAAAACTAGACATTCCGAACTGTAATTTTTCCATTTATATGTAAAGAAGGAACGATTTTTATATAAAATTGATACTTTTAACACTTATTAATTAAGTTCTTTACAGAAATATTTGTCTAAACTTGATACATTTATTTGTTATAAAAACACTTTGCGTAGCCTTATTAACCCCGTATCAAAACTCATCCATCATCATTGCCGAACACATAATTCCCTAGAAAAGGTCTTCCCGAATCGACTGGACGTACACACTGACAGAAATATTTGCCACTGGTCTTTACTCAAACAACAATTCACTCATAAATGCATTACCGAAAAAGGGTGAGGTTAATTGTTTGTTTGTGTAGAATCTCAGATCCGTTAAAATACAATTAGAAATAAAAAAAAAATATCACCCTCTCCTTTTGCCAAAAGAAAAACCAACTTGTAGAAACAATACCATTTGAAACAAACAGAAAAGATAAAAATGTAGTGATCCTTAACATCGCAATTCTTTTTCTTTGTCTAAAAGCACGCAGATGCAGCCTACATTTTTAATGCGTAGTCGAGACATTTTTAAACTACTGCAAATCATCCAAAATGACTTTCTTACAGGAGCAACCACTTTACTTTAAAAAAAGGGGGGGGGGGGTCTGAGTCCGAATTTTTCTCGCGCAAAGGTTAATATTCAATTTTTTGCGATGGTACCAACACCATTTAACACTAATGAATGGGGAAACTTTGGATTCAGACTATTTTTTCATTCTAATCATCTGTATGACCCGATTTTTTTTCAATCAAATTGTGGAAAAATCCATCCCCCCCTTTTTTTTATTTTTTAAGTCAAATGGTCGTTCCCTTACTGCTACAAAAGTTGTTCGAAAATTTGAGTTCGGTTCTACGTAATGAACATTTAAATGACATATAGTTTACAAGTGTGAACACATCTTATGTACAGGTAACTAAACAAGGTGTATAGATGTGGACAAATCTTATGTGAAACTAGTGTAGATTACACTAAACCAAATGTAAACATGTTTACTGTACACGGCGTTTGGTGTGAACACGGCCTCAGTCTAAGTATATGATAATGTAAACATTTTAACGATTTCTCGTGGGGGCGAACTTTGCTTAAAAAATAAACGAAGAAACTGCATGATTTAAAAAAAATAATTGATGGCAAACACTGTCTTTACCTTCAAATGAGAGGTTAGCATCATGAATTTGAACTTCTGTTTTTAAAATTGTCGTTTTATATAAATTTTGTAAAAAAAAATCGCAAAAAAACGTCACGAAAGCAAACAATATTTTTTTTTAAACGGATTTATATTTCCATAATGATTAAGTATTACTACCTTCAATATTGGTCCCATGAACGGAAAACTGTATCTTTGATTTGAAAAAAAGTCTTGTATCGTTTCTTTTGTTGACAAGTATATATCTGAACAACACAAAACTACAAGGAAGAACAAGCAATATGAAAAAAAACTAATTACAAATAAAACTTTGGCAATATTTTAAATTTAGCTTTGCACTCGATGGATCTTAGCTCATAATATTTCATAATTCTTTGCTAATGGGTTTTAATCACTTCTTATATAACTTGTCCTTGTTGTCTATCAGCATGTAAATACCGGAAGTTTTGTTAGTATGCATTTAGTTTCCACTGCATTCCCGTCAGACGAACATCCATCTTAGAATGAGGAAGCACTTGGAAATTTCCTTTATTCCTAAGTACTTAAATTGATTTACAATTGAACTGTCTGAACCATGTTGAAGTTTTTAGTCCTGAAATAATTTCGAATGACACGACTTCTAACAAATAATTAATGCTGTATCATACAATTTTGCGGAGAGTTTTTCTATAGAAAGTATCTGCACATGTACCATGTGCACGTTTGATCTAATATAACTTTCTATTGAAGTGAGTGTTGTAAAACGTAAAATAGAAAAAAAAAAACAGAACTCCGAGGAAAATTCAAATTGGAAATAGATATAGGAAGATGTGGTGTGATTGTCAATGAGACAACTCTCCATCTAAATAGCAATTTAAAAAAAAGTAAACCATTATAGGTCAATGGAAGTCAATAAACAAAAAGCAAAATCAAAAGCTTAAGCTCATCAAACATATGGAAAACACCTGTCACATTCTGACAAGGACGGACATTTTCGTATGTAGCAAACGATGTTATTGAACTTGTAAGATGATGATCTTAAATGTTAATCCTCAGACTTTACATTCCTATGTAATATCAATGTTACTTACATCAGGTGGTTAGCAATACAAAACAGGAGATAAACATATCATAATGGTTATTCATTAAACATTTGTGTCAGGATATCAGGAAGGAAGATCCGCAGACGTGTTCATGTCCAAATAAAGAAAAGGACACAATAGACTAGACAACATAAAAACAGAGTGAAAATGAACAACAAAGCACGAAGAATTGTTTAAGGATACGATGTCACGATATATAAGTTCCAAATGGAAAAAGTATTCTGGAATATTATTTCCACTGGAATAAATATGACAGTAGATGTTCCCAACGGAATAGATGGTGTAGACTATTTCCTCCTTCAGCAACAGATGTTAAGATATTGTCTATAACAAAGTTCCTAGAGGGACATCTGTTAGGCTAATGAATTACACGAATTTCATGTACAGTGGCGGATCCAGGAATTTCCATAAGTGGGGGCCCACTGACTGACCTAAGAGGGGGCCCGCTCCAGTCACGCTTCAGTGATTCCCTATATAAGCAACCAGATTTTTTTCCAAAAAGGGGGCCCGGGCCACCTGCCCCCCCTAAATCCGCCTCTGATGTAATATAGTAGATGACGTCTTGTGCCACAACTTAACGTTATCCTGATAATCAAAATCTCTGTGCTTTTTATTTGATAATATTGCACATGTTTCAGTCATAACAAATTGAAACATTCCTCTCCAACAAAAAATAGACAACAAAAAATAAATCAGATTGAGAAACTTTTTTTATGTGCTCAGCTTTATGTATTTCGTGCATTACCAAGTCATAGGATCAACACATGCGTAGAATGGGGCATTCGGGAGGTTCGGACCACCTCGTCTGAATTTTCTTTTTATCTAACTTTAATAGTGTGGTAATAATGTGGTCTATTTCTTCTGTAAGATTATCATGTTGATAATTGGTGTCGTCTGTTTCATGTGTTTTTAATAGATAGGAAAAATTTCAACATATATCAAACGTTTCAAAACATATGTATTACATAAACAAACGACAAGTACTGTACATCAGATTTCTGACTAACACCAGGTGCAAACATTTGAAGCGGGATTGAACATTTTAATGGTAGCAAACCTTCTCCCTTTTTCTAAACCAATAGCATAACATCACAACATAGAAAAACTGTAAATATTTTATTTTGTCAACCCTGTTTACCACTTTTACCAAAGTGAAAGTGAAATATTGTATGTAAGAAATAGTCCACAATATTTGTAATAAATAAAACAATAAATGATAGCACTCGCTATATCAATGAATTGCCTTTCCCAAAAAGATAAATAGAGGCAAATGTAGTTTACTGGTATTCAAAATTCATTAATCGATTGTGTGAAAACAAATCAGGGTTACAAATTAAACAGACACAAAAATACATCAACTATAAGTTGAAAACAATGAACATCAGGAACGGTGACAAAAAGACGGAGGAAAATTCGAAGTGCAAAATAAGTACACTCTTACATAACATTGGAATATGGATAATAGTAGTGTACAGCGTAGAAGTTTCAAAGGGGTTGATGATGCTACACAATGTCTGATATTGTGATCTGAGTTGTAGTACACGTAGTAGAACTTTATCATTTTTGAGAATCCTCATCTGGTTGATACCACTTGTTAAATATAACTCATCACAATATTTTTTAAGGCTATCTTTTACTGTAGAAATAATACAAGCCAACAATGAAGAAAGATGTTTATGCGAACATCTTGATGATCCAGCTATGTATAGTTCTGTATATGGGGTTTTGTGAAGTTTCTCTGTCCAGTATAATTACGGTAGATTTTCTTTGTTTTCATTGATGTTAATCCCATATGACAGAAAGACAGATTTGTGATTTTGTAAAACTACTTACTTAGTTGCATTCGTAGCAAACTGTACATATATATATTACAGTTAATTGCTATTAATATAAAGTATTGAAATATGCATTTTGTTTAAATGTAATATCAGTATTTAGTTCTAATATAATCTAAAATCAATCCTAATTCTATCTTACTTTTTAATTATAGTTTTTTATATGTGACGTCATGCTGTTTCTAAATTACCTAAATTCAAATGTGGCGTAACGTTTGTGACTTTTCGCCACCGTATGTGACATCATTTTTTATGATTTATTGCGTTGACGCCTGGACTGATTCGGGTGTGGCTTTTCTGTGTTGTCTTAGCAGTATGAATTCGGGTTTAATTTTCTGTAATTAGTTAACACTTCAGTTGTATTATGTATATCTCTTTCATATTCATTTGATAAAATTTACTGTTTGCAATAGCATGAATTGTTCTATATAATAAGGATGTTCTTATCCCGGACATAAAAAAATGCCGTATTTGGCACAACCTTTTTCACTTTCGATCTTTTATATCTGGGCGTCACTGGTGAGTCTTGTGTGGACGAGGCGCGTTTTTGGCGTATTGAATTTTAAACCTGATGCTTTTTGTTATCTATTAATCATGTGTTTCTTTGTCTAATAGTTCTCCTGTTATTTGTATTGTAGTCCTGTAATATTATGTTGTCATTTTAATGTTATATTTAACTTTGCCATTAAAGTGCGAGGTTTGCATGCCACAAAACCAGGTTCAACCAACCATTTTTATTACCCTTTAAAAATGTCCTGTACCAAGTCAGAAAGATGGTCATTGTTATATTATTGTTCGTTTCTGTGTGTGTTGCATTTTAACGAAGTGTCGTTTGTTTTCTCTTATTTTTGAGATATTAAAATAAGACGTGGCACGATACTTGTCTATCCCAAATTCATGTATTTGGTTTTGATGTTATATTTGTTATTCTCGTGGTATTTTGTCTGATGCTTGGTCCGTTACTGTGTGTGTGTTGCGTTTCGGTGTTGTGTCGTTGTTCTCCTCTTATATTTAATGCGTTTCCCTCGGTTTTAATTTGTTATCCCGATTTCGTTTTTTGTCTATGGATTTATGAGTTTTGAACAGCGGTATACTATTGTTGCCTTTTTTTTTAGTAAATGATGTTAAAGAACATGTAGGATTACAGTTGTGCTGTTTATTCCAAGCTGTTTTGTAAAACGTTGTAAACAATTGTTCTTACATACGGAGACAACAAGATTTGAGGTTTTATCTGCTGGAACAACAACATATTTGTCATGCAGAGAGGATATAGCATCTACAACATTCGGGTTCCTGATTAGGTTAGAAACCCTAGGCCTTGTGCTCATAGAACATCGTAGTTTCTGAACGCAACTTTGAATATCTATGATACATTCAGACAAAGTGTTCAGTTCTGGATTGTATGGTTCGCGCTTTACCAATCTTCCAGGTTTTAAATAATTTTCACATCTTTTTTATTCAACTGCATCAGAACCGTGAAAACAACAAACAGCTACAAGAAGGTACACGCCAAAAATAAATAAATTAATAAACTAAGAAAAACTTTGACATAATATTAAAGTAAGCTTGGTACTTGATGGATTGTAGCTCATAATGTTTCATAATTCTTTGTTAATGGATTAAATCACTTCTTATATAACTTATCATAGTAGTCCATTGGCATGTAAATACCGGAAGTTTTGTTTGAATGCATTTAGCAACTACTGCATTCACCTCAGACGAACATCCATCTGATAATGAGGAAGCACTTCAGATTTTCCTTTAAATCATAAGTATTTAAATCGATTAACAATTGTACTGTCTGAACCATAGGGAAGTGTTTGGTTCTAAAAGAATTTAGAATGACAAAACTACTTACAAATAATGTTGTATCATACAATTTTGCGGAGATGTACCATTGTGCACGTTAGGTCTTAAGATTATTTCTGTTGACGTTTGTGTTGTCAAACGTAAAATAACAAAAATACAAATTGGAAAGTCCCTTATAATATCAAATGGCAAAACCAAAAGCTCAAAAACACCTGCCTAGAGGAATCAGACGCTTACCTGCTAACCTGGCAGATATGCCCAAAAAAATTAGCCGCTGAAATTATACCCTGACAGATATAAAAAATAACTAGCTCCGAGAAAATTCAAAACGGAAAGTCCCAATGGCAAAATAAAAAGTTCAAAAATATCAAACGAATGGATAACAACAGCCATGATCCTGACTTGGTACAGGCGTTTTCAAATGTAGAAAATGGTGAAGCTAGATAAACCTCTCACTTGTATGGCAGTCGCATGAAATTCTATTATATTGACAACGATGTGTGAAGAATACACAGACATATTAGGTAAACATCTTAAAAATGGGAGAACAACAGTCACCATTGTGTTATAAACGTAACCACTACAAAAACGAACAAATACGTAAAAAAAAACAACACAAAAAAGGTATACAGACAAAGCACACTAGCAAAAACAAACGACAACAATACAAAAATTCGCCAAAGCAAAATAACAAAATCACGGTATGTAAAAGTACCAAGTCACGTCAAATGGAATAAACAGTAAAATTAATATACACAAAGACATACAGTAGCTATAAAACGTTAAAAATATTATTAACAACGTCAGTCCCTACAAATGTAATTAGAAGCTTATTACCAATAAGTTGTGTTCAAAGGAAGTAGACGCGTACTTCACCTGGCAGATACGTCCAAAGGAATTATTCGGTTAAATTATAATCAGACAGATATGGGGAATTGGAAATGAGTATCCTGATCTTGCTGAAAAGAAAATATTCCTACAAACAAAATGAAGTGAATAAATTTGTACAAATATTCATTAACATGATTTTGTCGCGCGAAATCAAAAAACCGTTCACTGACAAGTTACAGTTGAACATAAATATTCTGCCAAAATAATTCCTTCTCGAAAGGTATATCAAAATGTCGTCCTCCAGCCTACTTTGTGTGTTTAAAAAAAAAGTAGTTTCAGCATATAAGATAAATGTACTATGATTTATTAGATAAAAGTTACATAAACACAGTATGATATATATGGCAAGAACACGAGTCTTTATATATAGTGTAGTATAATCCAATAGATGTACGTTTCACGAACACGGTATGATCTACAATGTATGTGACAAGCACACGAGTCTTTATATTGTGAACGTGATCAGTAATCCTTTATCTTTGCGTGTTCGACATTCAATAAATAATTGTTTGTCGTTTTACCGATGGTATTTTCTGTAAGATGGTTCGGAATAAAGGATTTTTGATACACATTTATTCCATTCATTAAAGGAAATGATTGATGTAAATGTACTTGTATATGATTTCCGATTTAATGGTCTATATTTAGACTTTAAAAAAAAAATCAAATAGAGATAAAATGCTCTCAGCAGGAGACATTGTTTTCTTTCAAGCTTAACCTCATAAACTTTTCTATTGAATGATGGTCTACTTTTGCTGCTCTCGTTTGACGTCACAAACATTAATTTGAATGCACCAAACATAAGAAATGTCGTTTGAATAATATTGAAAAAGCTGCCTCTAGTAAAATCAGATTTTTATTACTATCAAATTTGTATTCCGGACCGATAGAAAAAATTAATGATTGTCAAGTAGAGATACGACAAAATGACAATAGAAAATAAAAGAATTGGCTGTCATATCATAACAAATACGAAAATTGAAGATAATCTTAGCAAGTGCATCGAGCTCTTAAGTAAAACACATTTTTATCGAGTCATCTCTCAGTCTTCTTGTTGAAATCTTAACAACAAGAATTTAAGACATTATTTGAGTGTACATTCACATTGCGATAAGACGTGTCACGGTACTTGTCTATCCCAAATTCATGTGTTCGGTTTTGATGTTATATTTATTATTCGTGTGGGATTATGTCTGATGCTTGGTCCGTTTCTGTGTGTGTTACATTTCAGTGTTGCGTCGTTGTTCTCCTCTTATATTTAATGCGTTTCCCTTGGTTTTAGTTTGTTACCCCGATTTTGTTTTTTGTGCATGGATTTATGAGTTTTGAACAGCAGTATACTACTGTTGCCTTTATCTACTATATGATTGATTCAGATTTTAGGTCGTGGTATCTTTATTGTTATTGCGACTAAACAATAGTTTTTGTGTTGATGGTCGTAGGAATGACTATTATTATGACTCACATCCATTACATTTGAACTTTGGTGAATAGTTGTTTCATTGATATTCATACTTTATGCCTTAAACATGTAAAATTATTTGCCCACTGTGTGTTGAAAACCGAAAGTAAATACATAAAACTATATAATGTATAATTACTATAATTATCACAACGTTACATTTGGAATTAGCGGAAGCAAATTTTCGTTCCTTTTTGGATTCGGACTCGTGTTATAGGGATTTCGAGACATCATCGCTTGCACTTTGAATTGAACACTCCACAACACTCGGCCACCTATACTGCACTAAAAATTCAGATTTCAAAGGCCTATACTATAGCAGCTATTATAACCATTTCTTGTCAGTAGATTCTAGAGTTGTAACACAGTACATAATAAAGAAGGTATAGAGATGGAACTATTTGGGATGAGCTAATTTATTTGTTGTAAATGATGATAAGATACAGTCACATAAATAAGTATTTGATAAGAAATTTGAGCCAGTGACAACTCCACGACAGTCGTACCTGTGTAATATGTATAAATGTTTATATACCTCGATATTTCGTTTGGTTGCATATCCTACTTCCTCTGTTACTAATATAATTAACTTAAAATGTTATTATAACTAGAATAGCAAACAGTGGAGAAAATTGTCTAGATGTACATGTAAAGGGGAGCGTTAATATCTCAGAAAAGTACTCAACCCCGCTAAGTTAGTGTCAGGCGCCTCTGACCATTTTGATAGTCTAAAGTTTAAATGACGACCATTTTCAATGAACCAGTAAGCGTTTTTAATTAGGGGCCAGATGAGACCCACCTCCAGGTGTGGAATTTTCCCGCTGCTCATTGGTGGCATTCGGCTGTTATCTGCTCTAGATATTGGTCGGATTGTTATCTATCTGAGATGTAAGGCTATGAAAATACATTTCAATCATATCAAGAACTGAAACAACGATGTTTTGTCCTATTAATATCAGATGATAATAATGTATTGTCTTGGCTTTACTTTTCTTGTACATTGTCCCGGATGTTACCGTGTTACTTCGAAGAATAAATCAAAATGTTGGGCTTTGTTACCGAGACAATTAGTATGAAATATTACCTTTTAGACTATTAAAGAAGCCAGTTACCAAATAGAAAGGGATGAATAACGGCATCATATCATTAATGACACTCTGTTAGGATTATAGCTTTAAAGGTGTTTATAAAGGGATCATACTAGTTGTTGACAAAGTAGATCAAGTCCCGTTTCTATCTATAGTATAGGGTTTATCCAGAGAACATACTTCACATAAATTATTATCTATAAAACTAATGGAGGAGACGGTTTTCTTTGAACCGGATCTCCTCTGAAACCATATGAAATCAGAAATATTTGTGATATAACGTATAATGTAGTGTATTGTACTTCCTAAAACCTTTAGAAGCAATTTAATAACCCGATTCAGAGACTGTTATCGATCAGTGTCTTATATACTTTCCCCAAGCTCATGATCATTCGAGAGCCGTGGTGTAGTGGCTAGTGCATCGGACTACTAACACAAAGGTTCCTGATTTGAATTCCGGACTGGGATGAACATTTTAGGTACTAAATTTTCGGCTTTCCCGTGACACCATTTGCGAGAACGGTCTCGAGGAAACGATGAAAATTCGTCGGAAGAGAACGATAAATGGCTGAATCATGTTACACCCTTGTAGATTTCGAAAAAGAGGTGGCTAATGCCGCTACAAGGCAGCACTCGCACCCGCAAACTGGAAAGGAAGGGATTAATATAAGTTGCAAAACTTGTTTCCCAATCCACTATCAATATATATGTTTAAACTAAGCTCATTCGACGTACTACCCGCGACATTTAAGAACTCTTTTGTTTCAACACTTTCACAATTGTACCGCGATCTTTTGTTTTATGAAAATAAGGAGATATGTTTTGATAGCCTGTGAGTCAACAGTCAATGCGAATCCAAAAGACGGACTATAAAGTAAGCAATATAGGTCAGTGTACTTCCTTTAACACTTTGCCTTGTGAAACCTATATCGTATGATATAAAAGGCATCGACATGACAAAACGAGAAACAATTTAAATAAGAAAACAAACGGGCACCTATAATAATCGACTTCTCTCGACACCTTTATACTAAATTATTCTGAGACTTATTGATACATAGATAAGACTTTGAGAACACTGTTTATGTTACATGCACTTGAAATCTAGCTTTTGACAATAGCATTCAGAGAAGTCTCCGAGCTTTTTATGATTTGTTTTTTTTATATTGATGTCTTTTTTTTTCTGTTTTGAGGTCAGTATTGATTTAATACGTGTAGCAGTTTGCACTAACTAATTTTAGTTTGTTCAAAAATATTTTTACACTACTGTCCAAAGTTATAAGGGAAAATGAGGGGTTGGTGTTTAATCGTTAATTAGTCTGAAATATCGTCGTTTGTTACTGTCTTCAATATTATGTTTGTTGGTTCATTGTTATGTGTGGTATATATATTATGCAGGCTTTATATACATATGTAGGACTCTAAAGTGCGATGGGGACGCCAAAGTACGATGGTCACGCTAAAGTGCGACGGGCCACGCTAAAGTGCGATGCTTCCATACGCTAAAGTCGCGAAATTATAGATGTAAGAAACGTAGTTTGGTTATGACATTAACAGTCTTTAAAACAAACCAAAAATGAATATGCTTGAAGATAGATTAGGAATATTTGATTAACAATTTTTACATCAAATGTCCATGACTTACTAGTAATAGATTTAAACTTAACCGTTCTTTGTCGGCTGTAGCGCAATGTGTATTTTTTTTTCGAGTGCTGGAAGAAGAACTATTATTCTACAGTCAACCATTCACTATGTATATATACAAAACAGTATACGCATACTTATCTTGCTTCTATTTGAAGCTAACGGATACATTAGAATCATTGTTTATTTGGGAGTTTACTTTGTGGTCCCCGTTAAAATACTGTCAAGGTTAATAAAACGTCGGTAAAATTAACATACATGTTTTCATACCTGAATTATAAATTGTCTGCTAAAACATTAGTGTATACTGTACATTGTAGGAAAATTAAACATGTGTTTGTTCTCGCTACGAAAAAGGAGAAAGTTCGGCGAACATTTCTCTCGTCGCATTTGAGTTAAAGCTTAAACAAATAAATGTTACATATTCCGACAATGAACCAATTTTGAATTATAATTTTTCAATGACGACTGTTGGAGAGGTTGCAACTACTATAGGGGGCTCTACGTCCCCCATAACAAATAATTATAACCCCCGCTATATACATTCTTATCACAACACAATCTATCATTACATAACGGCAATATAGCATAATGGTCATATAGATATATATCACCCATATTTGAATTATATCTGTTATTTTTAACAAATTAAACCCCTATTACATAAGATATTGAAATGTACTTTTCATAAAATTTGAACCCCTATATTTTCACATATTTTCAACCCTTCGGTATTATAACCCCCAACATTTTATTGATCAGTAGATTTTTCATTAATCATACTCCATAACATGCTTACTTTGGTTTCCTGTCGGATTTTTCTCAATTTTAAATTGGGGAAGTTTTATTATTTGTTTTGCATAATTATTTTTTTGGGCTTGCAAATGAACGACTTATAAACCTCGTCCTATGTGTGCTAACGAAATGTCTTTAGTGTAATCTCAGAGTGTAATTTTTATTTCAACTTTTACGTTTGCATCAGGACGACATAAAAAGCGAAAACTTTCTTCTTTTTTAAGAATGACATTCGTTACTTCAAACCAAAATCGCTTTTATCTTTTATTTTTTTTGGCAGTAATAGACCGGTTTCTTAAAAAAACTTTCATACAATCGAATGAACGAAGTATAAGCTTCGGGAAGGTCAGGGAATTATAACATATTTTTCGTAATTCTGAAAAAAAATCGAAAATTTACAGGTAGTTAATCTCAATGAGCTACAAGACTTTCATTTTAGTAATCTCTGGTGTACTTACGAGGACTTGGTTTGAAGCGAAAAAAGACGAGATATGCTAACTAGTGCTGCTAAAAAACGACGTCTTTCCCGAACGTCGCGATCAACACGATTTCGTCATCGTGCATACCGTAAATGAATGTGATTTTTTTTTCGTGCACATATATTACAGTTTGAAACAAAATGCAATCTTTGCTTCATAGATATCTACTTTTATTTGATATGTCTGCCTCCAAAACATTTACCCGGCAGTTTTAAGAAGGTTATTTTTTTCATATATTGTACAGTGGCAGATATAACGTCTATGACGTCGCAATCCTACAGAGTCGCTACATCACATGTTAACCTTCTAGGACTATGATCTAGGAATTACGGATTTTATTTTAACCATGGTGTTACACATGAATCTATATTACAAATTTGATTCCCATATTAAAGGACAAATTTTGTCTCATAGAAATATCGGTAGTTTTTACCGATAGATCGGATGTAATAGTTATTTTGAAAAATACAAACGATAATTATGCATTAAAGTTTCGTATGCATAATAAATCAATCTCCGGCAACTTTAATTTTGACTTGTTCTAATATAAATAGTAATAATTTTCATCGGAGAAAAAGATAAATATTTGTGTTGTGGTTCGAAGAATTCTAAAAGTTTTATTTTTCTAAATTCTATTTGTTTAATCGGACATCGTAGAGTCTATTTTTTTTATTTGCAGAACTGGACAACAACAAAAGCGAAGTTTTTAACGACCTTGACTGACCTCATATTGTGTATTAAATTGAAACATGAACGCGGACCTCGATGATAACACCTGGATTGAAAGTTTGCAAACGTTCCGACCATTGAAATTCATTTTAATATGTAACGCGAACTTCAACGAGAGCACCTAGATCAAATATTTTATTTATACATAATAGTTTTTATTTAGAAATTACCACTTTTATATAGTTAATAAAATTTTATGAGAGCAATAATACATATTTTTTTCCCATTGTTGTTGTTTTTTGAACAATTGAAAGTTTATGTTCATTTCAATTTGTTAGGTAGACTTATATTAAATGACCCAAACGTAAATATATTTTTGGGATACGATTGCTGTCAAGCAATCTGTAGACTTTTACCATTGACCCTATGACACACTCCCTCACGTCATTCGTTTTATTCTAAACATTCGGCAACATCTCAGATTCTTATGATTGTCTTGCTTTAAAAGGTAAAAACAAGCAAAACAATTGAACATAAACAACTTTTCTGTAAGGTTTTACTCATAATCTTCATGTGTGATATTTTCCTTGACTTATATATGCGTGTTTTTAACAATACGGAAAATCAGAATTAAACAGTATTTATATTTAGTGTTTTTATAAATTTAGAAACACGTCAGAGGGAATTCCCAAATTTTGATAACTTGCGAGAGTTCTCTGAAAGCCGATCGATAATTCTATTTCTGTCACAAGAACTGAAGTGGAGTATTTCTATATTTTACCGGTATGAAACTGATATTTGATACTGTACTCTCATAAAGAAATGGAGAACCATTCATCATATCATTTAATAAACGTTCTTGTTCCAAATCGCAAGTCGCGGTTTGTTTATGTATTAATGTCCATGCGTGGTCTCACTAATTAGAGACAAAAAGAATTGTAGAGACAAAAAGCGTCAAGAAGCGACAAGAAGAATAATATTAGCAACATGAAACTATTTAGCGACAAGAAAACATTTTTTTTTATTTATATTACTTATTCGAAATAAATATTAAAAAAATATACAAAAGAAAACAATTTCAAAGACAGGAAAGTTAATTTTGAAAGGGGGAAAAATGAAACTTGTAAATCTAATTCAATTGCTACATTTATTTACATGATATTTTATAAGGTATCACAGGAAGTATATTTTGTCTTTTTATTTGTTTTTAAAACCATTTTTGTACAATATATAATTAACTTGCAAAATGCATTATTTGTGCATAATTGTCCAGAAAATACATGCACAAATTGTGAAATACAAATTAAGAACTGAAATCAAACAAGAGGAAAACATAATTAAAATGTGAATATTTTTCATCATTTTATTTAGTGTATTGTCTCATTTAACGATATTTATCATGTTTATGCATATAGATTGAAGATTAAAGGAAACTGATGACAATCTTGAGTTTTCAACAGGTGTTCACTATTCGGTACAATAATTTTATATTCTGGTGCGTGTAATTGTTGAAGGTGTTAATGGATGTTATTGTTGCAATAAAACAAAGAACACGCACCTAGTTAATCTCATGTGTTGCTCTTAATTGTGTATTACCTTAGAGTGAAGCCACAGCTAATGTTGGTCCTATCAGGAAAAATTAATTGTACAGTTAGGAAGGAAATAATATTTCATGTTTTTGTTTTATTAAATCCTTCAAAAGGAAGGTGACAAATCTTTGTTTTTATTTTCATTTTATAGCGTTTACATTTCCTTTGCTCTTACACATGTTTATTTTCTACATCTATCAATATGATAATAAAAAGTACACAATCTCTTCATCGATTTTTTTTTATTTCTTCATCTTTCAATATAATCCTAAAAAATATTTTAATGTATGTGATAACAAAATGTATTCTTGTCGCTAAATAGCTTCTTGTTGCTTTTTGTCACTTATTATTTTTCTTCTTGTCGCTTCTTGACGCTTTTTGTCGCTAATTAGTGAGACCCCACCTGCGTGTAGTTTTCCTGATTTCAAGGGGTATCAGATTGAATGATTCCCCGCTTCATTGATTAATTTGAAACTCATGGGATTCTTTCTATGTCTGTCTGCATATGGAGGGCTATTGTTGTTGCATAATTTAAAATCACATGCATAATTTAGATTAAAATAAATGTTTCATCGTAAAAATTACCTATAACACCCCTTCAGCAGAAATGGAATCTTCCATGTTATCGTTTCGATTTGTCTCCCTTTTCGAAGTATTCGTCAAGAAGAATTAACTCGTTAATGCCGGTAAACGTCGTATTATATTAAGAACGATCTCAATGTAAACAGAGGAGTGTGTACGGAAAGGAGTCATGCCCTCTGACCCAAAGGAACTTCAATAATTAAAGAGTAAGAAATGGGGTTCCTCCTAAACTGGTCCGCCGTTCTATCTATAGCTTCGCACCGAAGGTCAGTGTAGCGATAAGTGAACACAATAGGGGTCCAGTTTAGGGTTCCTCCTAGAATTACGGTGATAAGATACGGAAGCAAGTTAACTCGTACCACGGCATTGGAACCAAAAAAGTTAACTTGTACTACTGGGAAGTAGTAACATTCAGAAAAATATATAACAAATATGATGTTTTATGGGTTTCTGTTTGTAAACTTAATAGAAATAAAGTTGAATTACTTGAATTTTACACAGGAGTTAAATGAAAACTTAGACAAAAATAAAGTATGTTTTAAAGCATTAATGTTTTAACTGATCTTTCAAACTAGAACATAGGCGGATCCAGCCCCCCTTTTTTTGTGGAAAAAATTTGGTTGATAATAAAGGGAATCATTGAAGCATGACTGGAGCGGGCCCCCTCTTAGGTCAGTCAGCGGGCTCCCCCTTAGGAAAAGTTCTGGATCCGCCACTGTAGAACTTAATCCAGAGGAAAGTTAAAACATTGCTTTAACTGTACCTTATTAAAACTGAACATGTTGAATATGTATATATCCAATTTAAGTTAATTAAAGCTGTAATCCATGATCACAAATTGAATGCTATGTTTACAATTGTTGAAAGCCATGTGCTTTTTTTGCGGGGAAAATGCGGACCCCCTTAACAGGAATCAGTTAAATTTCATTGTTACATTTATTTATAGACAGTAAAAATAATTTTGGCAATCATTTTGACTAACTGCTAAGATTTAATTATTCATGAAAAGTTTTCTTCGGGTGAAACTGTATATACCTTAATTATCTACATCTGCCACAGTATTTTCTATCCAATATACAAGGAACATAAGCTACAAATTGGTCATTGTACTTTCAAATTATATACATTTAACAGACTTAAGAGGTATTGGGTGAAAGTAACGTATATCAATGCAATGGTACGAGTTTGCATTGGTACAAGTTTTTTTTAATGGTACGAGTTTACAATGGTACAGGATAACTATAATTCGATAAAACACAATAAGTACATGGCTCATACACTTGTAACGGGGATTGGCTATTCTTTAAGTTGAGTGACTATTCAGATTGTTACATTTTGCATGTGCAGTTGAATTAGTTTAGAGAATAATACTATCCAGCTGTACCAGGGTTACCGGGCAAAAATGCTTGAGACTCGCGCATGTTCATGCTTTTTTTGCAACAGTATTCTTGGATCTATTTCTTTCCTCTTTGATCTTTTGAATTTTGGCCAAATCTCATGCATTTGTTTAATGAAAATTTGGCAGAACTGCTATACATGTGTCAATGAAAACTATGGCAATCGTATACCTCAGAGCATTCTGCTCTTTGATTTTTGAAATGCATTAAAAGACGTAAGAGAATGCCGACTACGAGCCAGTCAAGATAGTTTATAAACTTTCACCTACCCATCGTTATCGCAGACCAAAAGTTATATCAAATAAACAGAATAAATGTTTATTTGTTGCAAGAATTTTTGTACGTCAAGGTGCATGAAAGAACAATAATCCCTTTACAGAATCGTAACCACAATTCAGGTTTCTGTTCCATTTAGTGGAGAAGCCAACTTTTTTCAACTTTAATAGACCACCCTACCAGCAACTTTTGACTAGCATAATGATTGCCTTTGTCTATAGCTCAACACGGTATTATTTGTTTTGCTTTACATTGGTTAAATAATAAAATGTAAGTTTCAGAAATTTAAAGTTTAATTTCGGCTTTGACCGATTATGTCGTTTAAAGTAAAAGACGAAAATATACAGATGCACATCCTTACAAAAAAGAAGATGTGGTATGAATGCCAATGTTAATAATTAAATCATAACTATTGTTCTCCCCTAATGATGACTCTATAATATATGCCACTGGACGTTAAACGATCAGCTATTAATTCATCCATCTTATCCTTTCAGTTTTGTGATAATTTGCATATCAAATACACGAAACAACTACAGATTTGCACTAAAGTCAGGAGGCCGGCAGTATTGCACATACAGTACAGCCTGTGACTTCCTCTTAGTTATGTCCACCCTCTTGCATATTCAACATCCAATGGTGAACATTTATTGGGGTATTCAATCGTGAGATGTTGGCCATTTATTGGGGGTCATAAATCATAGGTAGATTTTTAATCTAATTATGTTACCTGTTAAAAACATTAAGGGTTGAAGTTTTCAGCTGGTATATGTTTCATTAAAATTTACCTGTACAGGTAACTTGGGTTTCTTTTAGAATTGACATTTCACCTTTTTTTGAAATGTAGAATAAAATATTGTTTTTGTCTGTTAATTTATTATTATTTTTTGGTCTTTAATTATTTTTAATTTTTTAATTGTGTTTTTAATTTTTAATTTTTGTATGTTTTGTTTCTTACTGTTTTGTTTCTTATTCTTTTAATTTCTTCTTAGTAAGAATCTTGAGTAGAAATGGCAAAAAGTCAAAGCTAAAGTTAATGACTAGCATTTGAAATAAACATACTTTTAATAATTGTTCTTTAAGTAAAAGATTTATATAAATGTACACGATGTTCATTGTATTCAATTGTTTGTTAACATTATTAAATGAGTTATTACTATTAATAATAACTAATAATCATGCAAGTGATATTTTAAATAAAAATAATGAAAGTAATTAAACAATTTAGTTTCTTAACAAAATAAAATGATCAATATCAATCTTATACAATAAATTTTGATAACATCTAATATTATTCAGGAAAACTACAAGTACCATTATATGGTTTAGGAAAAAAACTAATTTTGTTTATCTAAATTTTCTTCAAATCTCAAAACAAGAGTTGTGCACAAACAATCACCGAAAAGACTTATTTTCCAAATGCCCACCTTGTTATCATCATATTTTGATAAAAGTTCATTAAAAATGCTAATCATAATGAAAAATGTTCTTATATATCTGAATCAAGTGAATCTTATGAAAAGAAATTATTTAAAGAAATTGTCTTGAAACTTATTAAATATGTTATCTGCAAATAGGTTAATTTCTTTCAAAATTTGAAATTTGTCTCCAGAAAAAATAAAGTGCACTTCTAAAGATGGTGACACTTTAATGGTCTATTTATTAAATCATTTTCTTTTCAGTGTATTATATTGTCGATAGTGCTAGACTGGCATGCTACATATTCTTGGTATACATTTACAAAGAATATTCAAATCAACCTAGGCCTTTTAGATAAAGTAAATAATTGCAGGGACTTGAATGAATTAAGACTTTTAAAGTCCTTCATGAAAAATCAATTTAAAAAAAAATCTAAAAATAAAAACTTATGATAAAAACTGTAAACTGGATTTTGTCAACTGGTAGAGAATTTGTGGTCATAATTTAGAAATAGAAAATAGTGGACAATATAAAATTCCTAGAAAGGATAACATGTGTAAAATGTGCCTCTTGTAGGTCAATGAAGAACACCTATTCATTGATTGTAAAATTAATCTATTTGAAAATTATTTACATTCTCATTTTAATGTCTCTAACCCAAGAACAAAAAGTAAAAAAAATGCTTAACCTCTAAAACATGGATCATGTTTAAAATATCAAATGACAATAAAAATATTATCAAATTTTGCTGTAATAAATATTTCTAATACTTATAAATATTTTATTAAATAAAGAAATAATGAATTGCATACATTTTATTTAGCATAAGTCCTAAAGACAATCTTAATCATATGTTAAACAATGTTAAATGCAGATCAGTCTATATCTATCTACAATAATAAACCATTTTGATTTTAGAAAATTAATTTGAGAAACACCTTGTTAATTGAAAAAGGCAGGCATTGTAAATGTTTGCAGTATATTTCAAAATGATACTCATTTATTCTTCACTACCAAAAAATAGCCTTAATATAAAAAATAACGTTAAATTGATCAAAAACTATTTAAAAGGTATTATATCAAAACTAATAGTCAGGAGACCAAACTTATTACAATGACCGTGTGGAGGATTTAACAGAGATATTGGGCACAATCTCTGAGTCAGATCCAGAAAACAATGAAAAAGAAGAACAACAAATAAAAAATAAGGAGTCGAATGCCAAATCTAGAGCCTCAGTGGCTCAAGGAAATGGTATGAGCCAAACCAAACAAACAAAACCCAAACAGACAAAGAAAAAAAGAAAGCGAGAATAGAAAGACGAAGAATTGAAAAAAGAAAAATTCTTAGTGATAGTGAAAATGAAGTAGAAAAAAAGCAAGCCAGAGGCAAAGAAACAGATAACAAGAAAATTATAAAATAAAACAATAGACATAAGATAAACTATATTTAAATTAAAACTAAAGAAAGACAAAACTATTATTTTGTATATTTTATTATTATTTATTTATGATAAGTATCTTCTCATTACTACTATACTCTCTTTTACTAACACACATGAGCACCCTTCATATCATTACACAAAATATAAGGAAAAATATAAACACTAAGTATAAAGATATTATCAATAGCTACCAAGACGCAAATATCATTGTCTACAAGAAACAGGGGTACTAAAAAGATGAACCCAAATTGATATTGAAGCCACAACAAATTATAAGATTTACAGTTCTGATGGAGAAAATAGGACACGGGTTGTATGTATACTTATATCAAAAGATGCAAAAGAAATGATTAAGAAACAAGTTCCAGCGACGCTAAAAGGAAATGTCATACATCTTGAATTTAAAATAGAGAGTCAAAAATATCAACTTCTCAATATATATAGCCAAGAGAATTACACAAGACCACAAACAGAATTCTATGAACAATTAGATAAATATGCTGAACTGATAAATGTAAAAACAGATGTAGTATTTTTGGAGGGGATGTTAACCTTATAACATTAGAAAGAGACTCAAAAACAGGAAAAGTTAAAACAGGTAGAAGGACATTAGATATATTCAACAGTATAATTTCCAAACTAAACATAAAAGACATATACAGATACAGAAATAAAAATACAAGAGTATACTCATGGACAAATTTTGACAATAGTTCGGCAACAAGAATAGACACAATCTATATATCCAAACATATGTGTAATAAAATTAAACAGAGAAACAATATATACACCTTTTACAAGATCCTACCATAAAGGATATAAACTAAGAATATTAATTGGCCATATAAAATGGGAGACATGATTTTGGAAACTAAATGAATCTCTACTAAACCAAAAGAAATATACAGAATTGATAAGAAACTTTGGGAATTCATGGGGAAAGGAGAAATTAAAAATGAATATTTTAGATTGGTGGGGAAAAAGGAAAAAAGTCAATAAAGGATATAACAATAAACTACAGCAAGGTAAAGGCAAAAAAAGAAAAATACAAATATAAGGGTCTGATACAAGAACTAGAAGAAGAAAAAAATAAGGACAAAAACGATATATCTAATGAAAGAATAAGTAAAATAAAAAAAGAAATAGCAATATTGGGTGATAACAGAAAAAAGGAGCTATAATAAGATCAAGGGAGGAATATTACAACGGAGATCTAGAAAATATAGAAATTTTTGAAATAGCTGAAGAAAAAAAGGGCACAAAAAAAAGAAATAAGAGAACTCTATGACAAAAATGGGATATTAAGGGAAAAAAGAAGACATGATAAACGTTGTTAGAGATTTTTATAAAGAATTATATAGTAGCCAAAACATAGAAAACGAAAAAATAAAGGGTCAAACTAAATAAATTAGAGGAAACAGATTGGGTTCATTTGAACCCATTCATGACGAATGAAGAATGTTTAAAAAATACAAAAGATTTTCAAAATAATAAAACATCAGGAATAGATGGTCTAGGGAAAGCTTTCTATGTTGAATTTTGGGATATTATAGGTGAAAATTTGACAGAAGTAATAAACAATATTTATTTAACAGGAGAAATGCCGGAATCAATGAAAACCGGAATTATTACTCTCAGCTATAAGAATAAAGGAGATGCTTAAGATTTGAAACAATGGAGGCCTACAAGCCTATTATGTTTTGACTATAAAATCATAACAAAGACTCTAACAAAACAAAATGGCAAAAGTGAAAAATCAACTAATCGATGTAAATCAGACAGGGGCAGGTCCTAATAAAAAAATCATCGAAAACATATATGGGATAGATTCAATCATAGAACTTATGGAAATAAATGAATGGAATGGCTATCATGTATCCTTTGACCAAGAAAAGGCATTGGATAGAGTGGAGCATAATTATTCTATCAAGTAATGAAAAAAATGAATTTTCCCCAGGCATATTTAGGTGGATAAAGATTATTTATAAAGATATAAAAAGTAAGATACAGATTAACGGTCATCTCACAAAAGAAATAAAAATAGAACGTTCAATTTATGCATTAAACATAGAACCTTTGGCATCAAACATCAGAAATTCGAAAGAGATAAAAGGAATAAACCTACCAATCAGAAAAGAAAAATGCGCGTTATTCCAACACGCAGATGACTACTCCACTATCACAACAGAAATTTCAGATTACGACCATCTAGTAAAAGAATTTAAAAGATTAAGCGAGGTATCAGGGTCAAAAATAAATGAATCCAAAACAGAAATATTAGAAATAGGAAGGAAAAAAGCAACCAATAATCAACAGATAAGGATTTAATTAAGGAAAATGTTAAAGTACTAGGAATAAAATTTGGGGAAAAAAAAATGGACAAAAACTGGAACCCAATAGCGGAAACAATAGCAAAAACATGTAAGGAATGGGAAAACAGAAATATAGACATATACTCAAAAGTACACATAATAAATACATATATGTTGAGCAAGGCATGGTTTGTAGCTCGAGTAATTCTACCACCTCAAGAAATAACAAAAAGGATAAAAAGAGCATTATATAAATTTATATGGAACGACCCAGAGCTAATAAAAAGAACGACTTTAAACAAAAAGAAAAAAAAAGGGGGGATTCAAATGCCTGATTTTGAAGAAAAGATTAATGCCATGTGGCTGCGAAAAATAAGTGATATGATCAAAGGAAAACTAACAATCTGGAAAACCCTATATACTTACTTTTCAGAAATAACAACAAGAGAACCTATGCCGGAATTTGCAGAAAATAAATACAGCCACTCAAAACAATTTGGGAAAAATGCAAAAAAAATAAAAGAATTATATATCCAATACAGAAGTAAAATCAAACTAACAGACAACATTACATTAAAAGATATTTATTATGAAATCATTGGACAAAGGGAAAATCGAATAACAGTAGAAGAACAAAAAAGAAAAGAAATAGAATTTACAAATATCTGGACAACAATAGCTGGCATTAAAAATAATATACACAGAGAATTTATTTATAAAATAATACACAGAGCAGTATTAACAGGAGAAAAACAAATAGATAGAGGAATAAGAGTTATAGATCCACAATGCAAGTATTGCAATAGACATTTAGAAACATTTGAACATATATTTATAGACTGTAAAGAATTAAAAATGTTTAGAACCTATGTTAAACAAAACGGAGAGTCAGAAGATCCAAATTTTGAAATAAGCAAAAAATCAACTTTACTGGTGGGAATAAAAACAGAACTAATACCTATAATATATGGATATGCACACACACAGTATGGACCTGCAGGCATTATGAAGGCACTTTAAATCTTTACAAATTACAAATGAAATTTCATAAGGATAAAAAAATATACAGAAAATACAACTAACAAAAATTAGAAAGAAAAATCTCAAAGGGTACAAGATAGCAAATAGATATCAAAGGTACCAGGATTATAATTTAGTACGCCAGACGCGCGTTTCGTCTACATACGACTCATCAGTGACGCTCAAATCAAAAACATTTATAAACCCAAACAAGTACAAAGTTGAAGAACATTGAGGATCCAAAATTCCAAAAAGTTGTGCCAAATACGACTAAGGTAATCTATGCCTGGGATAAGAAAATCCTTAGTTTTTCAAAAAGTTCAAAGTTTTTTTATACAGGAAATGTATAAAAATTATCACAACATTATTGATATTCATGTCAATACCGAAGTGTTGACTACTGGGCTGGTGATACCCTCGGGGACGAAACGTCCAACAGCAGTCGCAAAGAAGGAAGATAAAGACAACACCAATAGAAAAAAAAATAGAAATTAAATTGGACGATGGGATTGGGAGACTACTTTGTTAGAGCTAAACTCTAATAGGGTGTTATACCCGTTTAGTCTCCTCAATTCCCAGCTGAGTCTCATTTCGAAACAAACAAGGTACAAGCAAAGAAGAAACGAAACTAGGCGTTCTATCTATTCCTCTATCTATTTGTTTTTCTCCTGTTAATACTGCTCTGTGTATTATTTTATAAATAAATTCTCTGTGTATATTATTTTTAATGCCAGCTATTGTTGTCCAGATATTTGTAAATTCTATTTCTTTTCTTTTTAGTTCTTCTACTGTTATTCGATTTTCCCTTTGTCCAATGATTTCATAATAAATATCTTTTAATGTAATGTTGTCTGTTAGTTTGATTTTACTTCTGTATTGGATATATAATTCTTTTATTTTTTTTGCATTTTTCCCAAATTGTTTTGAGTGGCTGTATTCATTTTCTGCAAATTCCGGCATAGGTTCTCTTGTTGTTATTTCTAAAAAGTAAGTATATAGGGTTTTCCAGATTGTTAGTTTTCCTTTGATCATATCACTTATTTTTTGCAGCCACATGGCATTAATCTTTTCTTCAAAATCAGGCATTTGAATTCACCCCCTTTTTTTCTTTTTTTTTAAAGTCGTTCTTTTTATTAGCTCTGGGTCGTTCCATATAAATTTATATAATGCTCTTTTTATCCTTTTTGTTATTTATTGAGGTGGTAGAATTACTCGTGCTACAAACCATGCCTTGCTCAACATATATGTATTTATTATGTGTACTTTTGAGTATATGTCTATATTTCTGTTTTCCCATTCCTTACATGTTTTTGCTATTGTTTCCGCTATTGGGTTCCAGTTTTTGTCCATTTTTTCCCCCAAATTTTATTCCTAGTACTTTAACATTTTCCTTAATTAAATCCTTATCTGTTGATTATTGGTTGCTTTTTTCCTTCCTATTTCTAATATTTCTGTTTTGGATTAATTTATTTTTGACCCTGATACCTCGCTTAATCTTTTAAATTCTTTTACTAGATGATCATAATCTGAAATTTCTGTTGTGATAGTGGAGTAGTCATCTGCGTGTTGGAATAACGCGCATTTTTCTTTTCTGATTGGTAGGTTTATTCCTTTTATCTCTTTCGAATTTCTGATGTTTGATGCCAAAGGTTCTATGTTTAATGCATAAATTGAACGTTCTATTTTTATTTCTTTTGTGAGATGACCGTTAATCTGTATCTTACTTTTTATATCTTTATAAATAATCTCCATCCACCTTAATATGCCTGGGGGAAATTCATTTTTTTCATTACTTGAATAGAATAATTATGCTCCACTCTATCCAATGCCTTTTCTTGGTCAAAGGATACATGATAGCCATTCCAATCATTTATTTCCATAAGTTCTATGATTGAATCTATCCCATATATGTTTTCGATGATTTTTTTATTAGGACCTGCCCCTGTCTGATTTACATCGATTAGTTGATTTTTCACTTTTGCCATTTTGTTTTGTTAGAGTCTTTGTTATGATTTTATAGTCAAAACATAATAGGCTTGTAGGCCTCCATTGTTTCAAATCTTAAGCATCTCCTTTATTCTTATAGCTGAGAGTAATAATTCCGGTTTTCATTGATTCCGGCATGATTCCTATTAAATAAATATTGTTTATTACTTCTGTCAAATTTTCACCTATAATATCCCAAAATTCAACATAGAATGTTTTCCCTAGACCATCTATTCCTGATGTTTTATTATTTTGAAAATCTTTTGTATTTTTTAAACATTCTTCATTCGTCATGAATGGGTTGAAATGAACCCAATCTGTTTCCTCTAATTTATTTAGTTTGACCCTTTATTTTTTCGTTTTCTATGTTTTGGCTACTATATAATTCTTTATAAAAATCTCTAACAACGTTTATCATGTCTTCTTCTTTCCCTTAATATCTCATTTTTGTCATAGAGTTCTCTTATTTCTTTTTTTTGTGCCCTTTTTTTCTTCAGCTATATCAAAAATTTCTATATTTTCTAGATCTCCGTTGTAATATTCCTCCCTTGATCTTATTATAGCTCCTTTTTTTTTCTGTTATCACCCAATATTGCTATTTCTTTTTTTATTTTACTTATTCTTTCATTAGATATATCGTTTTTATCCTTATTTTTTTCTTCTTCTAGTTCTTGTATCAGACCCTTATATTTGTATTTTTCTTTTTTTGCCTTTACCTTGCTGTAGTTTATTGTTATATCCTTTATTGACTTTTTTCCTTTTTCCCCACCAATCTAAAATATTCATTTTTAATTTCTCCTTTCCCCATGAATTCCCAAAGTTTCTTATCAATTCTGTATATTTCTTTTGGTTTAGTAGAGATTCATTTAGTTTCCAAAATCATGTCTCCCATTTTATATGGCCAATTAATATTCTTAGTTTATATCCTTTATGGTAGGATCTTGTAAAAGGTGTATATATTGTTTCTCTGTTTAATTTTATTACACATATGTTTGGATATATAGATTGTGTCTATTCTTGTTGCCGAACTATTGTCAAAATTTGTCCATGAGTATACTCTTGTATTTTTATTTCTGTATCTGTATGTGTCTTTTATGTTTAGTTTGGAAATTATACTGTTGAATATATATCTAATGTCCTTCTACCTGTTTTAATTTTTCCTGTTTTTGAGTCTCTTTCTGATGTTATAAGGTTAAAATCCCCTCCAAAAATACTACATCTGTTTTTACATTTATCAGTTCAGCATATTTATCTAATTGTTCATAGAATTCTGTTTGTGGTCTTGTGTAATTCTCTGGGCTATATATATTGAGAAGTTGATATTTTTGACTCTCTATTTTAAATTCAAGATGTATGACATTTCCTTTTAGCGTCGCTGGAACTTGTTTCTTAATCATTTCTTTTGCATCTTTTGATATAAGTATACATACAACCCGTGCCCTATTTTCTCCATCAGAACTGTAAATCTTATAGTTTGTTGTGACTTCAATATCAATTTGGGTTCATCTTTTTAGTACCCCTGTTTCTTGTAGACAATGATATTTGCGTCTTGGTAGCTATTGATAATATCTTTATACTTAGTGTTTATATTTTTCCTTATATTTTGTGTAATGATATGAAGGGTGCTCATGTGTGTTAGTAAAAGAGAGTATAGTAGTAATGAGAAGATACTTATCATAAATAAATAATAAAAAAATATACAATATAATAGTTTTGTCTTTCTTTAGTTTTAATTTAAATATAGTTTATCTTATGTCTATTGTTTTATTATATAATTTCTTGTTATCTGTTTCTTTGCCTCTGGCTTGCTTTTTTTCTACTTCATTTTCACTATCACTAAGAATTTTTCTTTTTTCAATTCTTCGTCTTTCTATTCTCGCTTTCTTTTTTTCTTTGTCTGTTTGGGTTTTGTTTGTTTGGTTTGGCTCATACCATTTCCTTGAGCCACTGAGGCTTTAGATTTGGCATTCGACTCCTTATTTTTTATTTGGTGGTCTTCTTTTTCATTGTTTTCTGGATCTGACTCAGAGATTGTGCCCAATATCTCTGTTAAATCCTCCACAAGGTCATTGTAATAAGTTTGGTCTCCTGACTATTAGTTTTGATATAATACCTTTTAAATAATTTTTGATCAATTTAACGTTATTTTTATATTAAGGCTATTTTTTGGAAGTGAAGAATAAATGAGTATCATTTTAAAATATACTGCAAACATTTACAATGCCTGCCTTTTTCAATTGACAAGGTGTTTCTCAAATTAATTTTCTAAAATCAAAATGGTTTATTATTGTAGATAGATATAGACTGATCTGCATTCAACACTGTTTAACATATGATTAAGATTGTCTTTAGGACTAATGCTAAATCAAATGTATGCAATTCATTATTTCTTTATTTAATAAAATATTTATAAGTATTTTAAATATTTATTACAGCAAAATTTGATAATATTTGTATTGTCATTTGATATTTTAAACATGATCCATGTTTTAGAGGTTAAGCATTTTTTTTACTTTTTGTTCTTGGGTTAGAGACATTAAAATGAGAATGTAAATAATTTTCAAATGGATTATCTCAAAGTTTTTTTGTTAATTTTACAATCAAGGAATAGGTTTTCTTCATTGACCTACAAGAGGCACAGTTTACACATGTTATCCTTTCTAGGAATTTTATATTGTCCACTATTTTCTATTTCTAAATTATGACCAAAAATTCTCTACCCGTTGACAAAATACAGTTTACAGTTTTTATCATAAGTTTTAATTTTAAGATTTTTTTTTAATTTATTTTTCATGAAGGACTTAATTCATTCAAGTCCCTGCAATTATTAACTTTATCTAAAAGGCCTAGGTTGATTTGAATATTCTTTGTAAATGTATACCAAGAATATGTAGCATGCCAGTCTAGCACTATCGACAATATAATACACTGAAAAAAAAATGATTAAATAAATAGACCATTAAAGTGTCACCATCTTTAGAAGTGCACTTTATTATTTCTGGAGACAAATTTCAAATTTTGAAAGAAATTAACCTATTTGCAGATAACATATTTAATAAGTTTCAAGACAATTTCTTTAGATAATTTCTTTTCATAAGATTCACTTGATTCAGATATATAAGAACATTTTTCATTATGATTAGCATTTTTAATGAACTTTTATCAAAATATGATGATAACAAGGTGGGCATTTGGAAAATAAGTCTTTTCGGTGATTGTTTGTGCACAACTCTTGTTTTGAGATTTGAAGAAAATTTAAATAAACAAAATTAGTTTTTTCCTAAACCATATAATTTCCTGAATAATATAAGATGTTATCAAAATTTATTGTATAAGATTGATATTGATCATTTTATTTTGTTAAGAAACCAAATTGTTTAATTACTTTCATTATTTTTATTTAAAATATCACTTGCATGATTATTAGTTATTATTAATAGTAATAACTCATTTAATAATGTTAACAAACAATTGAATACAATGAACATCGTGTACATTTATATAAATCTTTTACTTAAAGAACAATTATTAAAAGTATGTTTATTTCAAATGCTAGTCATTAACTTTAGCTTTGACTTTTTGCCATTTCTACTCAAGATTCTTACTAAGAAGAAATTAAAAGAATAAGAAACAAAACAGTTAGAAACAAAACATACAAAAATGAAAAAAAAAACACAATTAAAAAATTAAATATAATTAAAGACCAAAAAATAATAATAAATTAACAGACAAAAACAATATTTTATTCTACATTTTAATGACACATACACCAGATGAAAACTTCAACCCTTAATGTTTTTAACAGGTAGCATAATTAGATTAAAAATCTGCCTATGATTTATGACCTCCAATAAATGGCCAACATCTCACGATTGAATACCCCAATAAATGTTCACCATTGAATGTTGAATATGCAAGAGGGTGGACATAACTAAGAGGAAGTCACAGGCTGTACTGTATGTGCAATACTGCCGGCCTCCTGACTTTAGTGCAAATCTGCAGTTGTTTCGTGTATTTGATATGCAAATTATCACAAAACTGAAAGGATAAGATGGATGAATTAATAGCTGATCGTTTAACGTCCAGTGGCATATATTATAGAGTCATCATTAGGGGAGAACAATAGTTATGATTTAATTATTAACATTGGCATTCATACCACATCTTCTTTTTTGTAAGGATGTGCATCTGTATATTTTCGTCTTTTACTTTAAACGACATAATCCCAGAAGTCAAAGCCGAAATTAAACTTTAAATTTCTGAAACTTACATTTTATTATTTAACCAATGTAAAGCAAAACAAATAATACCGTTTTGAGCTATAGACAAAGGCAATCATTATGCTAGTCAAAAGTTGCTGGTAGGGTGGTCTATTAAAGTTGAAAAAAGTTGGCTTTGTCACTCCACTAAATGGAACAGAAACCTGAATTGTGGTTACGATTCTGTAAAGGGATTATTGTGCTGTCATGCACCTTGACGTACAAAAATTCTTGCAACAAACAAACATGTATTCTGTTTATTTGATATAACTTTTGGTATGCGATAACGATGGGTAGGTGAAAGTTTATAAACTATCTTGACTGGCTCTTAGTCGGCATTCTCTTACGTCTTTTAATGCATTTCAAAAAAAATATATTTACGTTTGGGTCATTTAATATAAGTCTACCTAACAAATTGAAATGAACATAAACTTTCAATTGTTAAAAAAACAACAACAATGGAAAAAAAATATGTATTGTTGCTCTCATAAAATTTTATTTACTATATAAAAGAGGTAATTTCTAAATAAAAACTATTATGTATAAATAAAATATTTGATCTAGGTGCTCTCGTTGAAGTTCGCGTTACATATTAAAATGAATTTCATTGGTCGGAACGTTTGCAAACTTTCAATCCAGGTGTTCTCATCGAGGTCCGCGTTCATGTTTCAATTTAATACACAATATGAGGTCAGTCAAGGTCGTTAACAACTTCGCTTTTGTTGTTGTCCAGTTCTGCAAATAAAAAAATTAGACTCTACGATGTCCGATTAAACAAATAGAATTTAGAAAAATAAAACTTTTAGAATTCTTCGAACCACAACACAAATATTTATCTTTTTCTCCGTTCAAAATTATTACTATTTATATTAGAACGAGTCAAAATTAAAGTTGCCGGAGATTGATGTATGATGCATACGAAACTTTAATGCATAATTATCGTTTGTATTTTTCAAAATAACTATTATATCCGATCTATCGGTAAAAACTACCGATATTTCTATGAGACAAAATTTGTCTTTAATATGGGAATCAAATTTGTAATATAGATTCATGTGTGACACCATGGTTAAAATAACATCCGTAATTCTTGGATCATAGTCCTAGAAGGTTAACATATAATGTAGCGACTCTGTAGGATTGCGACGTCATAGATGTTATATCTGCCACTGTACAATATATGAAAAAAATAACCTTCTTAAAACTGCCGGGTAAATGTTTTGGAGGCAGACATATCAAATAAAAGTAGATATCTATGAAGCAAAGATTGCATTTTGTTTCAAACTGTAATATATGTGCACGAAAAAAAAATCACATTCATTTACGGTATGCACGATGACGAAATCGTGTTGATCGCGACGTTCGGGAAAGACGTCGTTTTTTAGCAGCACTAGTTAGCATATCTCGTCTTTTTTCGCTTCAAACCAAGTCATCGTAAGTACACCAGAGATTACTAAAATGAAAGTCTTGTAGCTCATTGAGATTAACTACCGTAAATTTTCGATTTTTTTTCAGAATTACGAAAAATATGTTATAATTCCCTGACCTTCCCGAAGCTTATACTTCGTTCATTCGATTGTATGAAAGGTTTTTTGAGAAACCGGTCTATTACTGCCAAAATAAATAAAAGATAAAAGCGATTTTTGTTTGAAGTAACGAATGTCATTCTTAAAAAAGAAGAAAGTTTTCGCTTTTTATGTCGTCCTGATGCAAACGTAAAAGTTGAAATAAAAATTACACTCTGAGATTACACTAAAGACATTTCGTTAGAACCCATAGGACTAGGTTTATAAGTCGTTCATTTGCAAGCCCAAAAAAATAATTATGCAAAACAAATAATAAAACTTCCTCAATTTAAAATTGAGAAAAATCCGACAGGAAACCAAAGTAAGCATGTTATGGTGTATGATTAATGAAATATCTACTGATCAATAAAATGTTGGGGGTTATAATACCGAAGGGTTGAAAATATGTGAAAATATAGGGGTTTAAATTTTATGAAAAGTACATTTCAATATCTTATGTAATAGGGGTTTAATTTGTTAAAAATAACAGATATAATTCAAATATGGGTGATATATATCTATATGACCATTATGCTATATTGCCGTTATGTAATGATAGATGGTGTTGTGATAAGAATGTATATAGCGGGGGTTATAATTATTTGTTATGGGGGGCGTAGAGTCCCCTATAGCAGTGTTTTAACATTAGTGTGAACGGCAATCTACACCAAATATATTTAATAAGCTCCAAATTGTTAAAAATTTATTCTACATGAAATATAATATTTTGCGACATACATATCACCTTTATAGCAATTAATATTTGGTCGGTTAAATTAGAAACAACCACTTGAGCTTACCGTACTTTAGAAAACAAACAACCATCGCACTTTAGCGTGAGACACAATCGTACTTTAGCGTACACAATCGTACTTTAGCGTACACAATCGCACTTTAGCGTGACCAACGTACTTAAGAGTACCATCGCACTTTAGAGACCTACAGCAATGAACCAACAAACAAAGTATTGGAAACAGTAACACAAAAAGGGTGTATATACGTATTTGTTTTTATCTTTGTCTATTTCTATTGTTGAACTTATAATATTGTATGTAAAGAACATAATTCACAAAGAAGAAACAGCTTTAGCTTGAGAAACATGATTTATTTGTAAGTTGTATATGGCTTTAAATAAATTCCAATAAATATTGATAATATTAGATTGTTCTTTGAGTCCCAAATCTTTGTTAGTTGGTTGTTTTATAACGTTTTGATACGAATCCCTTTTTAACTGGTGATATGCAATGGTAGGTAAAGAGGAGGGTTAAATGCTCGCAACATGTTTAAGCTAGGTGAAGCTAGATAGATTCTGCATATGCGCGTCCACAGTTACGGTCCTGACAAAATGTGATTTTTTGCTGGCTATCATACTTGTTTTTCTCGAAACGGTACTAGTAATATCAAATATGTATAATATTTATTTGCATGTTGTCTGTATACCGATAATATTGAGTTGCTTGTGTATTCTGAACGTGTTTTTTTCCCTCGAAGAAACCTTTTGTTTTCATTTGTTGAATTTAGAACTTCAAACTTTAGTCCTAAAAATAAAGTCTTTGGTTTATCTAAGACATATCTAAATGTTTTGCATCCCTAAGGGAACATGGTTGTCACCGATATTTTGTACTCTCAAAGCCTATACGTTAATACATTACAATGAGGGCGATTTAATGATGCATATATTTAATGGACACGGGCATATTCATATGATGACCGTGCATTAAAATGTTTATGTCGTGCAGTTGTTGTTTAGTTGACATTACCCCAATTATCCATTTTTTTATTCATAGAAAAGAAAATGTTGGTCATCAACGTCAAACCGACCGCCATTTTTTTTTAATTTGTAAGCAAAGTAAAATGTGTTCCTCTCTGAAACAAGAATCTGGAGTCTTCAGAATTTGTTTCTCTACAGAACAAGAATCAGGAATTTTCAGTTAGCCTCCTTAGAATTTGTCATCCCTTAAACAAGAATCTGGAATTTTCATTTATTATCAAACTCTCATTCGCAATAAAGCATTTAGAACCCTAACTACTATAGTCTATGTGGAGAGTTCTCTTGACTTCGGTTAGCTTGAACTTAAAAAAAATAGATAAGACGTGGTATGCTTATCAATGAGACAACAGTTCAAATAGATATATTAAATACAGGTCACAGTTCGCTCTTCAACTTGAGCAGAATCCATACAAATGGTCTGAAATCAGAAAATGATATACACTAAACGAAGGAAAACGAATAGTGATAGTCGATCAATCGAACATCAAAAACCTGGACACTGCAAGTGGACGCTATATCATAGTGTTTGGCCAGTCAATCCTTAAATCGGGACGCGGACGCTATAGCTTAATGTTGAATAATTCTACCATGAAACCTGGACCTGGATGCTATACCTTAGTGATGAACCATTTGACGCTTAAACCGGGACGCGTACCTTAATGTTGAAGCATTAGATACGTAAAACTTAAAAGTGGACGCTACACCCTCGATAACGGACGTGAATTCTTCTTACATAAAGACTGTAACCCTTTATACCCAACCCCAGAATCATACGTTTGTGTTTATTCTGGAAAGGGCTATGTTGCACATCAACCTGTCGAGTTTCCATAAACCACTCCCTTCGTTCACTTAACTTACACAGTATCTTCGTCCGAAAAAAAAACCTTGCAAGGAAACAGTTCAGAGTAGAATTTAATAAGAGTTTTACCACTTAAACAAGTGAGTACTACGAAATACTTATATTGATATAATTTTAAAAGTGTAAGAATTCTCCAAGATACAATATTTATATTTAATCAGTAATTCAGATAAACTGTCAATCAATCCAATAGGCGGTAGTATAAATAGATTCACGTATACTGATAATTACAATGATTGATACCATTACATATCATTACGAATGTTACGTATACCTCAAAGAACGTAAATCGTCCTGGACATGCATGAAATATTTTCCACTGAACATTAATCAATTTTCTTTCACTAAACAATTAAAAACTTGGTGACTTTGTGGGACGCATCTACCCCATCGAACTAGAGATAAAGGATACTACAGACACAGTTAAGTCGGCTTCATATCTTGACTTACATCTAGAAATTGACAATGAGGGTCGGTTGAAAACAAAACTTTACGACAAAAGAGATGATTTCAGCTTTCCAATTGTGAACTTTCCATTTCTAAGTAGCAACATTCCAGCAGCACCTGCATACGGGGTATATATCTCCCAATTGATACGATATTCCCGTGCTTGCATTTCCTATCATGATTTTCTTGATAGAGGGTTGCTGCTCACAAGGAAGCTATTGAACCAAGAGTTCCAAATGGTGAAGTTGAAATCATCCCTTCGTAAATTTTACGGACGCCATCACGAGTTGGTTGACCGTTAAGGGGGGGGGGGTATGTTTTTTTTTAGGAAAAAAAAGTTTGTTTCTAGGTTTTGGTGAAAAAAATAATTTGTTTTGGACCCTGAGAAAAAAAAATGTTTGTTTCACCCTCAGCTGCCACTATATGTAATGCTAAAATTGAAAGAAAAAAATGTTTTCGGTTTGTCGCTAAAAAAATAGATTGTTCTTCGCCGAAGGCGAAAAAAAAAGTTTGCACAGAAAAAAACCCATAGCCCCCCTCCCCCCCAGAAATTCAAATGGTTGCTGCCTTACCCTTCTGGAGCACCTAAGATCACCCCTAGTTTTTGGTGGGGTCGTGTTGTTTATTCTTTAGTTTTCTATGTTGTGTCATGTTTACTATTGTTTTTCTGTTTGTCTTTTCCATTTTTAGCCATGGCGTTGTCAGTTTGTTTTAGATTTATGAGTTTGACTGTCCCTTTGGTATCTTTCGGTACTATCAATCAATAAATAAGAGAACATAAGAAAACACATTGGAAACAAATATATGAAATACATTTGTTCCATATTGATAAAATTTTTGAAGGTTTCCCTATACGAATGAGATTTTGAAAAATAAGCATTTTCACTTGCAGAAAAAGTATATTCATCGCGCAAAGCGCGTGCTTTAACGTGTAAAATGTTGATAATTTAATCATTAGACGTGTTAATCTCAACACTGACTTCAAAGGTTATGTATATGCTTTGTAACGGTTTTTACACTTATCTGATAATGATATGAATCAGCTAGTCATTGATATGCTGATTTACAATCTAGACAATAGAAAACTGACAAGAAAAAAAACAACATAATAATATATTTTTTATTGACGACTTGATTATGTATACTTTTGTATACTTTCACATGAGAAGGAACATAACTCTAGAAAACATTTAAGAAAAATAATACTAGTCAATACAATGTAACTACAGCTACTTAAATGAGAACAACACACATTTAAAAACATCATAATACATTCAATTTGGTCATGGTTCTCTTCATCTAACAATAGAAGCCACTTAATTTGAACCTCTTAATACATATCATGTATACATGATTAAAATGGCACCGCCAAAAATTAATTAAAAGGATAAAGTACATCAGGTGATTAAAAATAAGATATCTTTATAAAGTAAATGAATCATGATGTATGTAGATGTACACAAATTTATCTGGTCATACTAAGAAATACATAAATCCAGGTGCCATGGACAACGAACGGAGTAGGAAAATGCATCTTTCGATTACTCAGATACTTCAATAAGATTTGATTGATTTTGTTGAATAGAAGATATAACTTGATCTTTATGGTGCTCTGCTGGACAAGGGGTCTGTTTTCCAAGTTCCTCTGTATAATCATATTTAGCAGAGCAACATATAAATCCAAAACATTTAGACCATTTAGAAAGATTTGACATGGTTCTCGTTGGAGGATCTGACAGTGCTGTTGTTGAATTTGATGGTTTTTTATAGTTCTCGGTATTTTTTATGATATCTTCTTCGTGCTCAGTCATTGGCGTATCTTTGTCTTTTTCAAAAAACTTTAACACTACAGTTGGGGTAACACTTATTACCATAAATTCGATAATATTTGTAAGATTGGAGGTCGTATCAAAAACATTGCTTTGCAGTAAAATAGCCAAGGATACTGTAAAAAACATAACCGTTGTAACTATTTTTAGAACAACAACAAAGAAATGTTCCCTTACTGCATATGAATGATCTATAACATAATCGAATTTCTTTTCCGATACAAAACACGTACACTTACTCTTACTTGTATTAGGGGAATGTGTTGGTTCATTCACAATAGGAACATGCTTTGCTTTAGCTGTTTTAGTTTCATGATGAGAATCTTTTGAACCGTCTGTTTCTTCAATGTTAGCATTACATGAAGGTATTTTTATAGTTTTAAACATAATTTCCAATACAGCGACATATTTTCCTACAAATGTAATTATAAATGAGCCAAGATAACCGGCACATATTATCACAACTATCACTATACGTAAAAGATGCTCGTAATTCGTTATTGCTATAAAAACAATATACATTACAGATCGTTCTATGAAAATGATCATACTCATGTCTAAATACAACAGAAACATACAAACAATTTCCCAAGCAAATAAAATCGCATGTCTCATAAAGGTATCCTCTGATCCTATTTGTTCAGTGTTCCCTGATTTTGATTCTGTCGTATTTTTCACTGATCCTGATTTTGTTTTTGTTATCAAACGTCTGATTCGGTTAATAACAGGAAACAACATGAACCAAATTGTTGGAAACGCACACATAGGTACAATGAGTAATACATTTATATTAAAGATAGTAAATTGACCTAAATATCTGCAACACATTTGTATCATTTGAAACTTGTTTGTGCATTCACAATTTTGTGTTTCCCTGCCCGATTCTTCCCAAATGTGTTTCCAGAATTTTGTCGAAAATAATAAATTAAACCGCTTGATAAATTTTGCATAGAATTCAAATTTCAAAATGGCATTGATGAAAATGTTCAAAACAGTGGGTTTTTGAGTATCATCTTTTTCTTCTGCTTTATCAATATCTGTATCTTCTGATTTATTTTTATCTTTATTTTCTGATTTATTGTTATCTTTATCTTCTGATTTATTTTTATCTTTATCTTCTGATTTATTTTTATCTTTATCTTCTAATTTATTTTTATCTTTATCTTCTGCTTCACTAATATCTTTATTATCAGTATTTTCTATGTCTTTCATAATTTCATCTACTTTATACTTATTCTTACCAGAGAGACTGATAAAAAACAGTAAGTCTGCATTTTCAGAAAATTGATAAGTGGCATAGAATTTAGCGAAAACTATTAACGGTAGGAATAAAAAACATGTTATTAACATTTGTATTTTAAAAGTGACATGTGTCGTTTCCCCGAAATGAAATGTGGGTAAACCAAGTTTATAAATAGTATCAAAATCTGTGAGTTCCTCTTTATCAAACACATATTCCAGAAACATCGGAACTGTTGTCATGAAAAGGTAGACAAGAAAATACAAAATTGTAAGTCTAAATAATGGAACAAATCTAAGTTTATCTACTAACCAACCTTTATCATTTAACAGAAGTGTATCCTGTACCCTAATTTCATCCTCTAACTCAAGATAATCTACAAACTTGAGTTGATCCTCCTTTGACTTAAGTTCAAGCACTGACTGAAGTTTCTTTTTTGCCATAGTAATATATGGGGCTTCTGATAATAGATTTGTCTGAAAAAAATATTTCAGCATAATTCTTCTATATCCAAAAGGCAAATCTCCTTCTTTATAATCCATCAATTTCATACCCTTTTTCGATTTGACACGCTCCAGATGATTTTGTATACTTGCATTTTCAATTATTTTATTGAGCAAAGGATAGTATAATGCAATGAAGAAGCAGAATAATGGGATCAATAATGTAGCTGTTGTATCTGATTTCTCGCTATAGTTCTTGTCGACATCTGGTGCTACACATAGTAAATCATACCCTATCCAAACAGTAGTTACAGCAAAAAAGGAAGTTTTCCAATCTTGATTGTCAAAATAGCGGTTGCACAACAAAGAACCACTTTTGTTGGAGAATACATCGAACCACAAACGATCTCGTACTTTATTAACAGCATCTTCCCCTATTGTACAACAGTTTGAATCCACAGCCTCGATGTCGAGTCTGATTCTGGATTCACCGTAGTAGGTTATATGAAATGAAGCATAATCAAGATCTATTGGCAGGTTCACATACCATAGATTTTCTGTGAGTGTCCATTGCCATTCACGTATCTGATTTTGTTTTTCTTGATCAACAGGTAGAAGTGTTAGGTTTTTTTGATATAGCGTAACATATATAAGCATTGACTTGCGCTTGTGTAGAAATTTTTCAAGAGTTTTCTGTGCGGTTATTACAGAATCTTGACTGAAGACAAATGTACAATTATCGGGACAAACACTTGTATCATAAGTTTTGGTATTTGGTGTTTGTAAACTGTTTGTTGTCGTTTTGTTCGTGGTAATGAACGGAGCACCATTCAGCACACGTGTTGTAAAAAGAAATACAAATACTATCAATGTGAATTCCGACATCTGCAATTTAAAAGAAAACAAGATACATGCATGATATGGATTCGATGGATTTCTTATTTATCTTAAAAGTTTCTTGTAGTATTTCGAACTGACATTGACTTAAAAGAGGGACGAAACATACTTAAGGGACAGTCAAACTCATAGATTTAAAGTTACTGAAAATGGCATGACTAAAAACTAAAAAGACAAACAGCCAAATAATAGTGCACAAGACACAACATAGAAAACTGAAGCAACACGAACCCCATCAAAATTTGGGGGACAATTTCATGTGCTCAGGAAAGGTAAGCATATCCTGATCTACATGCGGCACCCGTAAATTATGAATGAAATTCTTTTATCAGTAATCTTAATGAAATTAACTACGTAAACTGAAGCAAATTATGGTATGATGCGTGGAATCGAAGTACTGCATACTACAATATTCGCACGTTAAACGTAACGATTGTTCACCTGTTACAAATTACAAAATAGAAACATTCAGATCTTATATATGTTTCGACAATGAAATAACCAGTCAAATCAATTCTACTGATTGTTTCCCTATGCATTGTTTGCAGAATTGTTTGCACAATATAAAAGATGCATTTTGAACGAGAATGAAATGTAACTTTAAATAAGGCTGCGGTTCTACATCTAAACTAAACTTCTGTTTTTAATATTTTTATTTTATACATGCGTTATTTCCTGTGCAATTTTGTTTCTCTATGAACTTTTTGGTTGATAGCTAGAGCTTTGTGGTTGATAGGGAGAGATCTGTAGAGGATAGAGGGAAATTATAACTAAGAGACCAGCAAAATCATTTATACGTGTGATATCTATGATGAATTTGTTTCCGCAAAAACGATCAAATAAGACAACATGATTTAACCATTTAATCGAGTTTCACAATTTTAGCTACATCTAGTCAGTTTTATCATTGTAAATTGAAAAAAGAAGATGTGGTATGATTGCGAAGGAGACAACTATCCACACGAGACCAAATAAGAACAGAACTTAACAACTATAGGTAGGGAGGTTAGTCAAAATATGCTTACATTTTCCTGAAAGAGCTCAACAAAACAAATTCATTGGTGCCAAAATTTTTAAAATCAGTCAAGCGGTTCAAAAGTTATGACCATTTAGAAATAAAAAAATTGGCCTATTTCCTTGCGAAGGCAAAAATACCATATTTTGGGCTATTTGTAGGGCCAAATATATCAAAAAAAAGTATTAGGAACTACAAGCAATCTATCTACATAATTGCAATAAGGCCCTTTTAAGCTTTAATTTAAGCCACTTAGTCCTATGGAACATCAGTATTAAGGAAACTACAAAATCTCAAACTTGATAAAAAAAACCTTTTGACTTTATTTTTGCTATATGTCAAATAAAGGCAACAGTAGTATACCGCTGTTTAAAACTCCATGGACAAAAAAACAAAATCGGGGTAAAAAACTAAAACCGAGGGAAACGCATTAAATATAAGAGGAGAACAACGACACAACACCGAAGCGCAACACACACAGAAACGGACCAAGCAACAGACAAAACACCACGAGAATAACAACTATAACATCAAAACCAAATACATGAATTTGGGATAGACAAGTACCGTGCCACGTCTTATCTCAATATCTTAAAAATAAGAGAAAACACAAACGACTCAACGTTTAAATGTAACACACACAGAAACGAACAATATTAGAACAATGGCCATCTTCCTGACTTGGTACAGGACACTTTTAAAGGGGAATAAAAGTGGTGGGTTGAACCTGGTTTTATGGCATGTCAAACCTCGCACTTTAATGGCAAAGTTAAATATAACATTGAAATGACAACATAATATTACAGGACTACAATACAAATAAATAGGAGAACATATTAGACAAAGAAAAACATGATTAATAGATAACAAAAAGCATCAGGTTTAAAATTCAATACGCCAAAAAACGCGTCTTGTCCACACAAGAATCACCAGTTACGCCCAGATATAAAAGATCGAAAGTAAAAAAAGTACAAAGTTGTACAGCACTGAAGATCAAAAGTTAGAAGGTTATGCCAAATACGGCATTGTTTGTATGCCCGGGATAAGAACATTCTTATTATATAGAACAATTCATGCTATTGCAAACAGTATTTTTTTTCAAATGAATATGAAAGAGATATACATAATGAAACTGAAGTATTAACTCATTAAAGAAAACTAAACCCGAATACATAACGCCCAGATATAAAAGATCGAAAGTGAAAAAAGTAGAAAGTTGTACAGCACTGAAGATCAAAAGTTGAAAAGGTTTTGCCAAATACGGCATTGTTTTTATGCCCGGGATAAAAACACCATTATTATATAAAACGATTCATGCTATTGCAAGGCATCTTTGAATAAACTGCTATGTTTAGACATTCATATCTTCCAATGGAAAGCAAGCAGACGTCTGATTTTATGCAGTTATGTAAAGAGCCAACCAGTCAACAGAAATATATTAATTGACATATTGCCAACATTTCGGATTTTTTCCCCCGGTGAATCAAAACCATACCGACAGGCCCCCCTTTTTTAAGGTTGCTTTTTTAAGCAAAAAATTACATTTTTGGTAAGACAATGCTGGAAAAAATCCTTAATTTTTCAACTACTTGTTTTGCATTGGTATTCAGTTGTTTCACAAATGAAAAAAGCTCTTAATACTGAAAAAAAATTATTGAATCAAACGATCAACATTTTGACGTAAATTTTTAAGCTATTTTTCGCCAAATATACACTGAATTCGGCACAAAATCTTAAATTTTGAAACTGACATTAACTTTTCATAAAATTCTTTGACTATTACTGTGAGTTTACATGTTAAAGCACCTTTTTGGCATATAATAATAGATTTTAATGCAATTAAAATTTAAAAAATGGTCAAAAATAAGAAATATTTCGTCAATTTTAAAAATCGCGGAGTTTTTCAAATATTTGCCTATTTATGCAAAAATGTAATGGGAAATTGGAGATTCCTTAAACATGTTAGGTATCATATTAAAGCTTAAATTCTCAGCTTTACAATGAACCTTATATTATTGTATTTGTGTGACTGATACTTATTCTAGATGTAATTTGGTTAGGCCTATACCTGCATGACAAAGAAGCTATAATTTTGAAATAACCAAATTTTTAACAAAAACATAAAAATAATCCATTTAAACTGAAAGAGTTAGATAATTACTTAGTCAGACATTGCTATTATGATGTTTTCTCCTGCAAAATGTATTATTTACACTTAATATTCTCATTTCTTAAAAAAATTGTAAAGTTTTACAAAAAAAACCTGTTTGTATAATAAAAAAATGTCTTGAGCGAGCTTTTAAATGTATAGACCGATGCAGTCTTTTAGTCTTTTACATGTTGTAATCATTGGTATTTGCAGCAGTGACTATCTGAACTGTTTTTGATGCATGCAATTATATGCCTGACTATGCAGTATAAGTTTTGCTCATTGTTAAAGGCCGTACGGTGACCTACAGTTGTTAATGTCTGTGTCATTTTGGTCTTTTGTTTACAGTTGCCGCATTGGCCATTATACCACATCTTCTTTTTTTATATCGTTTAAATGATAAACAAATTATTCATCATTTAATTAAATTTATTGAATGTTTCTAAAGTTTTCCTTTTCAGGTCAGACCTGTTTCTTTACCAACATTCACCAAAATTAACCACGATCTACAAAAGAGAATATATTTATAATTACTAGTAACCAAAGAAAATATTTTGCATATATCTTGAATTACCTTGGAGTACCTGCATCCATATGTGTCCCAGAAATAATTATTTTGTGGAGGAAGCATTGCTAATTTTTACACTGTATTCAATTCTTTTTTTATCTGTATCATACTAAATTTCGGAACCTGTTTTCTATCCTTAGTCGAAAGATTTCTAATGTTTTGCAGTTTGGACATGTTTTAAATTGTGTGAGTTCAAACAGTTTTCTTGATTTAATTTCATCAGGAAATATTACGACGCTTTTGAACTGTGATTACCTATAGTATAGAGAAACCCTCATATTACTTCTATTGAAATTTAATTGATTTGACTATTTGTATAATAGAACTGTCTTTAAGCATTAATATATAAATTGTTTTGTTTTTATAATTAAAAACATTGCGCGGAAGAAATTTATTAAGTGGAGTGGTAGAATTAAGCAATATTAAATTCAAATCATACACATACATGTTCAGGGTTTGCTTCATTCAAACTTCCTAACCAATTCACTGTATGGTTTTTGAGTCCAATTAGTATTCCCTCCATGGTTCTGGTACATGAAGTGACTCTTTGATGACTGATGAGGCTTTCAAACTGTGAGAATATCACTTCAGGAAGATAGATGGACAGACAGTTTTATTCCTATTAACACAACATATTATTGTATAATAGACTAACAAATTCATTCAAATTTCAAATAATCTGAATTGTCAATAAACAAGAATGTGTCCATGGTACACGGATGCCACACTCGCAATATCATTTTCTATGTTCATTGGATTGGGAAATTGGGATCAAAACTTTAATTTGGAATTATATTTAGAAAGATCATATCATAGGAAACATGTGCACCAAGTTTCAAGTTGATTGGACTTCAACTACCTTGACCAAAAACTTTAACCTGAAGCAAAAACGCATATACGGACGAACGAACGGAGGCACAGACCAGAAAATATAATGCCCCTCTACTATCGTAGGTGAGGCATACAAATTATTAAAAGGTTTCTTTTTTAAATCTAATAACTATGATTAAGGTAGCTACAAGGTACATGTGTTATAAGTTAACACAGTATGCACAATTATGGTTAAACATAACTGTCAGTGTATAGGCATCAGTATTAAATTATAAAATACAGTAAAAGTGACTTATACTATAGTAAATCAAAAGTCCAAAAATAAAATCAAAAGTTTGAATATAAATAAGAATAAAAGATGCAAATATCTAAATAATAAAATTATTTTTAAACATTGTGCATACTTATGAAAATAACTGAAATATTGTTTGATATGACCGACCAATTAGTTTGAATAATATACTGATAAAAAAATCATTTAAATATAAATGTACATGTATTAAATGTATGCGAATTTTCTCCCAAACTGCCACAATCATTTTTGACAGCAAGCATGTTTTTTTTTCAAAAGAAAGCTTTTGTTCATAATACATTACCCATAAGTTATTAATAATTATAAAGTTGGTAAAATACTTAACTATGATTAAACAACTTTTTTTCTGATTCTAAATTTAAACAGAAATGTAATGTGTTCAAAGTAGATTAACTAACATCAAATGCAATGATAACCACCGAAAAATTCCGAGTATTATCAATGGATAAAACCCGAGACATTCCGAACGGATCACATTCCAACGACGGGTAACGTTGGGAGAACTTACCTCATTAAATATTCATGAATTAATAAAAAGGCTATAGGGAGCGTTTTAAAAAAAATGCTGGTAGAAAGTGCCTTTCATTTTGTAAAATTAATATATTTAAACCAAAAAATTCACCTTCGAAATAGTTTAAAGTTATTTTTGTTGACTTTTGTTAAAAATAGGATTTCCCCTCTCTGAAATGGGACAAATTAGCTAATAAAAGATATAATAAAGGTACTTACCATAAGTGATTGGCCTCCGTGGCCTATTTCAAACGTTGTTAGCTATCTCATTAAGCAGTCCGTCAAAAAAATAGTCGGTAAAAGTCATTTTGTTACGCGTTTCATGGTTCATGTCTCTCTCAATGGCGGTAACGTCACTTCCGGAATTCAAGAACAGATAACTCTTTTCGAAGATTTTCAGCGTGGTAACCACGCCTTGCACATACAAATATCCAATCAATTCCGCAAGCCACTAATGTTTTTCTTGAGAAACCATGGATACATGTGGAAAGAGAAAGTTCTGGAATTTATGAATCCGAGTGTCAGTGTTGTTTACAAAACCGTAAACGATTTTTTTAACATCTTTTTTACATCTTTGTTTTTTCTATACTGAAAATCGACACCTAGGTATGACTGACAACCGGATCATGAAACTTGAATATATTTCCAAAGTTTTAAGCTATCAATGAAGAAAATCGAACGAGAAACAGCTTGCGGAATTGATTTCAAAATACGTAGTACTTTTGACACATAGTTTTTACGGCGGCCATTTTTTTCAAAACTTCAATACTTCAAACGTTTTTTTTTATCGTACGAAATCAGTGCAATACCCATAAAACTTATCTATTTGGAAAGATAAATGTCTGAACTTTAAATACATATCAATGTTTTGCCCATAAAATATATTTTCCCCCTTTTTAGAAGCAACTGAATTACGGTAAAATCTGACATTTTTGCCTTCGCAAGGAAATTATTACGTTAAGATATTCGCATTGGCGACCTCCCTACTATAGGTCACCGCTCAATGAAAATGTTAAACAATTCAACCGAAAAAAACTAACGGCCTAATTTATGTTAAATAATATTAAAGCAACTCTTCCTATTCTAAACTTGTATTGTATCACGTATCTTTTCGAATATTAAACAATTTTACCAAATTTCTACGCGATTGCTGACGATTTGAGATAATTTGCATGATTTGACAAATAAATGTATGTGATTTATGAGATAGTTATTTCTGCGAATTAAATCTCATTTCTTAAACAAACGCGTTATCATTTTGTTTAATCATAATTAAATAAATGCACCCTAACTATCGTGTTCGCTGAATGCACATAGTTCAAAGATCAACACTAAACGAACCGTTATCTGTTAGAGTTCAACAACTATACCTCCCCATTATAAATGTCACTTTTCCCCCTTTCACACTTGATCAGTTGGGCAGTATTGAGATAATTGAAGAATTGGCACGTGGACAAATGCAACAAAAATTATTCAGCCATTGCGTTAATACTAAAATTCTTAAATATAAGATGTTTTTTTTTTATCTGCTTCCATACTGTTTTTCTTTGTCAATTTTTCCGACAGATATAGGACTTTTCTAAAACCTCTAAGAATTTTCTTAGAAAAAGTTAGCAGACGTATGAAATTCTTTAGTTTTAAAATCTTCTGCACCATAAAGTTAATTAAAAATCGCATTCTTTGTCATTAGTTTATTTCAAACCAAAAGCAATACAGCTTATAGGTATATCATAAATATGTACATAAATATCATAACAGAACATTTTAAATACAATCGGAGGCAAGACTACATAGTATAATTCGTTCAGAAGAATGTCATGAAAATTTTATATCTGTGGCGTATTTCAGATATTTTCCTAAATTTGATAACTCTGATACATTCTTTGTTGACAATAATTGAACTAATTTAAAAACAGATGCATTTGTATAATAATACCTTTTTATATACATTTGTAAAAGATGTGAAAATCGCAATAACCCGCTCTCTCTGTTAATATAATTGGTACTTGTTTTTATTGTGATTTACATATGCTCTGTTGTCAATATCATGACATTAGATGCCACTGTCATAAAAGTTAGAAGATTATTTAGCTATACAACAAAGTTAAACCCGACATTTTCGACATAAAAATGCCTGTACCTATAGTCATCAAAGGTACCAGAATTATGATTTAATACGTCTAAATATGTTCAACTTTACGACGGACATTCTCCATTGGTTATACATGGTTAACGCCAAATTTAGCAATGCTCGTTGTTTGATTGATTGATTGATTTTGTTTATCACCCATTCCAGTACCGTTGGCTTTATCGTGGCATTCAGATTGTATCAGCGGAGGAAGTCCAATGGAGAGTATTTGCAGTGGTAAGTGAACACATTTTAGGTCGATGATGTTCCAAAGATTTCCCAATCAAAATATGACTGCCATACATCTCCGCAACCCCTGATGTCGCCACTGAGTACGCAAATGTCAAACAACCAATTAAAGGAATCAAAAGATAATATATTTTCTTGAAAAAAGTTACTCACTTTATATGCACGTCTGTCTCCTTGAGGTTTACAATAAGTTTAATTATATAACATGTTCATTTATATCACTTAATGAAGACAAAGTTTAAGGTACAGATAAAGTAAGATAGATATTTCTACGAATTTTAACTCCCTTTTCAAGGAAACAAACATGTTATCTTTTTTTTAAATCATAATTAAACATATGCATCAAGAAAGTTATTTTTGCTGAATGCACCTAATTAAAAGATCATAACTAGAAATAGCCCCAAACTCTTATTTGGGTCCTCAATACGCTTCACTTTTATACTTTCGTAGGTTTGTAACTATTTTGATTTTAGTGTCACTGATGAGTATTTTGTAGACAAAACGCTCGACTGACGTATCAAATACATTTGGTAACTATTTACACCATTTGCTCGATGCCATTGCAGGTGGAATTTTTGTCCCCAAGGGTACCACCAACCCAGCTGTCAGCAATAAAAAAAAATAGCCGTGGTGATAAGTGTTTTTTTTAGGACACAATGTGCGTCCGGTATATAAAGACTTTTATCTATGACTATTAGTTCATGTATACATTTTTCTTATTATGTGACGATAATACTGCATTTGGATAATCTAAAGATTTAAAGTGCGAACATTATATAAGCGTCTCGTCTTTTTTCTAAAAAAGTTCATCGGAAGATACCCAGAACTCGTATCAACTTCACAAATACTAGTAATACAAGATGGTCTTGAAGTATAGATTTTGCGTACTGACGTTGGTAACCATCTTAATAACGTGCTATAGTATTCTTTTATTTGTCTTTATTATATTTCTTGTACTGTTCAGTCAGTTGTTTGAGATATTCTTTTGACGTGACCCTGTGGTTATGTAAAACATCATACTTTGAACGACAGAATTGTTTTCATTTTTTAATATTGCTTTTACTTATGGATCTTGACATACTATGAATGACAAAACTATTTTATTCAATAATATTACTTTTTCTGTCAAGTCTGTTTTTTATGATATACATTTGACGTGAAAATGTACTTATGTATCCCGTCATACTTTGAACCACACCATTTTTGTATATATCATTACTACTTTTACTGTTAAGGTGGTATGGGGGTCTAAAACAAAAATGATAGAATTTGTTCATAATTTGCCAAAACGTAGTATCTATTGATATACGTTGAAAAATATGATAAAAGTGGTAGATCACGCGCATTTTCGCAAGCTACAGGACGTGACAAAATGGCACATTTTATATGGATTATACAGGAAAAAGCACCATTTTGTGATATGAAATTAACCAAAATGATAGAATTGTTAAATACTTAAGGAAATGATACTTTCAGACAATGCTTTGAGAATATCAAAAGAAAAGATTTTTCTACGGCTAAAATACAACATAGGAAATATGCATGTAGAATCCTTCAGAAAATGCACTGTTTTAGAATTACCGCCCCTTAAAATGCCAATTTAATTGTTTTTCAATACAACCTAAATAAATAATCAACATTTGCAAAAATATTAATATTTATAAGTTATATTCTTATAAATTGGTTCATTTAAATGAAAATTCACATTTGATATCTGCATTACTGCATCAAATTTTGCTAACTTGATAGAAAATCTTGACCTTTGGTTCTCTTTTTTTACAATCCAAGATGGAGGACGACACCCATTCCACCTTAAGTTTGTTTTCCCTGCCTGGCCGTGACGGGTCTTACTACCAGAAAGTTAACCTTCCCCAAAACAATAAGTATGTATGCCGTCATACTTTGAACGACATAATTAGTTTTATGTCTACCTGTGCGAATTTCAAACGTGCAATTTTACACGAGTACTGAAAACCTTCTATCCTTTACGGGTAGACTTTACATAGATAAATTAAGTCGTATAAGAAAAGCAAAATGAGTATGTTAAATTTGATGTATGCCTTTTTGTTAAAACACTATATTGACTGATGTACCCCTATTTTTGACATTTTTATTCTTTGAGTATGTTTGTTTTATTCATGCATCGTTGACAATGTAACGGAATTTGATGCGACTGTCATAAAAGTTAGAGGTTTAGCTAGCTATAAAACCAGGTTCAATCCACCATTTTCTACATTAGAAAATGCCTGTACCAAGTCACGAATATGACAGTTGTTATCCATTCGTTTGATGTGTTTGATTTTACTTTTTGCTTTTGGACTTTCCTTTTTGAATTTTCCTCGGAGTTCAGTATTTTTGTGTTTTTACTTTTTCTATTAAGAAGCGTGAGTAGGCATTCTTACTGTTGGGATTTAAAACAAAGATAGAGAAGATAAAAACAGGGCAATTAAAATCGTAATACCAATAAAACAACCACCTATATGGCCAAAAATGTTTTAAGTTCGTTTCCGGATCGTTTTTTATTGATTTGAATATTTTAGGTGTATTTGTTTTGTGGCTTCATGTTGTTGTTTTGCGTATCCCATTTTTTTAAAATTTTCGTTCTTGTATGTAGTCTCGTTTTAAAACTGTAACATTTTGTGAGTGTGCCTGTTTTCTGACATCGTACTGTGTTGATAAACGCATGGTTTGCTATATTTATATTTTGGATGTGCACCTGTTATTTTCTTTATTTGAAAATGAAAAGGGTTGGTTATTTTCTTTTTTTGTGCATATGTACCGGGTCTGTGCTTTGTTTTGTTTGTTTGTGTACCTTGTTTGCTGTTTTTCGTTCTTAGCATGTGTACCTGGTGTGCAGATTATTCATTTGTACATTTGAATTCGCGATAATACAATACTAGTTTATTGTAGACAGGAAATTTCATTTAATATAAACTGTTGTTCTACTTTTAAATAATTCCTGTATATTGAGTTCATTATTCACCAGATTTAATACCTGAGTTAACATGGTTAAGTAAATCCATAGGTTAATATAGGTCATAAAACATAATTCGAATTATTGCCCTTTGTACATGATAAATACGATAAGATTTGTCCAAAAAGTTAACATTTTGTTGAAAACATAACGTTCCAATAAATTAGTCTCAAGTCTTTCGGAGGAAACCGAGATTGCTTCTTAAATAAGCATCTTCATATTAAACTATGAATGGACATTATTTTATGAAAGAAAAATTCACAAAGAACGTTTGTGCATTCATAGACAGAGACGTCAAAGGCAGGCATATAAACCCTGTAGCAACACAAAAATATAGGCTCAATCATCACAGTTGAAAATCATCTTGTTTCAATATTATAGAAGACTTTTGATTACACTGCATATATTTGTAAATAAAGGCAACATTAGTATACCGCTGTGAGTAATTCATAAATCGATTGAGAAAAAACCGAATCCGGGTTACAAACTTAAACTGAGGAAACACATAAAATATAAGAGGAGAACAACAACACAACAGAAACACTTAAATGCAAAACAAACAGAAAAGAGCTATATTATAACAAGGGCCATTTTCATGACTTGGTCAAGGACATTTTAAGATATTTATTCTACTGCACAACAATCCGTTTGAACTGTTTAGACATATTCGTAAGTATCTTCACTTTAGATATACATGCTATGATATCAAAAGTTCCAAAACACAAGTTTTATTTTACAATATCTCTGTTAAATTAATGTGTGTGTGTGTTATGTTATATCATAGTTACTCAGAATCAGAATGACATTTTGATATATTGCACCATAAAGAAATGCATTAAAAGATAACTTTAACAATAACATTATTAACCACAGAGTTACATCCCGATACCATTAGAATAGAACTATAACTCATCATTTTCTTTGAATCATAATTAAGGAATGACTGTAATATTTTTACTGTCTAAAAAGGAATAACATAAAAAAAATGTGGTGCACTTTGAATAACACGCGTAGCGCATCATTTTATAGAATGCCCCACATTTTTTATGTTATTTCGAATAAACAGAAAACATACATGTAGTACAGTCATTTCTTATAATCTAAAGATTAGTTCCATTTTACACTGGTGTAAACCATGACAAAACGTTGATGATATCACGGTCACATGACTAAATTTTGTTTATGAGCTAATAAACAAAACAGCATCGACCTATTAGAAGACGCGTTACATCCAAATTTAAACCTTATTACAACCTTAAAAAAACATATGAACAATCATTAAAAGAAAATTATTAGTGACATCACAGTGTAATAATGAATAAGTATAGATTCTATAATTTCATAAAGTGTCTGTACGTAAAGAGTTGTCTTATGATGAGTAGTTTGAAAACGACATGCGTTTCTGGCGCAAATACACAATTTTAATCAGGGTACCTATGACGAGTTTATATGTGATGTATCAAAAAGAAACTATTAGCATTCTACAATTGTTTGATGCAATATAACCGACTATCTTTAATCAATGGATGAACTATTTGAACAACAGAAACTCAAAGAAGCTGTTTTGATTAGTTTATGTTGCCTGAATTATATTCTGCAAAAAGTTTTATGAATAGCTGTTCGTCAGAAAGACAACGACAAAAAGTACAATTATATGCTCATATAAAAATTAAAATAACTAAGTAAAAGAACGTCAAGGAATACTCAAAATATTATGTTATATGTTATATGTGGTGTGGTAAACCAGGTTAAAGTGTCTGTTTTACATAAAGAAATGTCTGCATCAAGCCAGGGATATGACAGTGGTTGTGTGTTCGTTTGACGTGTTTCGTCTTTTGAGTGTGTCTTGTGATAGGGGACTCTGCGTATTGAATTTTCCTCGTAGGTCAGTAAGTTTTTGATTTCCTTTTTTTTGTATCAATTAACAAGCTTAAAAGTGAATGCCAAGGACGCATTATATTGGGAAAACAATTCAATGGTTTGAACAATACTAGTGATAACATTCAGAATTATTGATAGAGGGTACATCCCGGAAGTAATAAGCAAGTATGTACTTATAATGTCAAGAGAGAACATCCTTTTCAAGTGCTATTCTATATACAATAGTCAATTATCTGTCACACTTTACTGGGAACAATACAGAAATTAAAAATAGAACGACCATGTAACATTTTAATGCCAACTTAATTGATAAAAAACAATATAATTGATAACAAAACCGAAATAGATACGACGTATCCGAGTGTGTTTGAGGCGCCAACAATTTTCTTGTTGAAGTGTGTGCTCTTCAACTTTGTACTTGCTTGGCTTTATAACTATTTTCATCTTCGGTGTTGACATGAATATCAATTATATGGTCATTTTTATAAATTTCCTGTTTACAAAACTTTGATTTTTTTTGAAAAAACTTATGATTTCCTTATCCAAGGAATAGGTTACCTTAGACGTATTTGGCACCATTTTTTGGAAATTTTGGGTCCTTAATACTCTTCAACTTTGTACTTGTTTTGCTTTATAACTATTTTGATCTGAGCGTCACTGATTAGTCTTATATAAACGAAACTTTAAAACTTTAAATTTATCATCCTGGTAACTATTGATATACTTTTGCGAAAGATATCGAAAGAACATTCGCCCTCATGATTAAAAAAGAAAATGATAAAGGTTCAACAGATAAAAACAGTAGATCAAGAAAACAAAAACGTAAAGACTGAGCAATACGAAATCCACTAAAGAATTTATGGTTTGCTCTGGAACAGTCCAATATAAACGGAATAAATGATGTCAATTCCAAACAATTTATCAGGTTGATTTTTTTGCAGAATTTCTTTTTTTTTAATAGTATAAGCAGTACTAATGTAACTCAACAATTACCCTAGCACCTGTTAAAGTACACACGTGAACGACCGGAAATTCAGAAAAAACCTATATAAGTGACAATGATTTTTAAAGGGAAATTGATTTTGTTTTAAGTAAAAGTTTGAGTCGTAGTATCTATTTTTACAGCAGTTTGTTTTTGGTCAATCATCATCAATATCTGTATTCAAGCATAGATAATGCCATTTTGTATCATACTTCCCTTTGATTTTCTTTTCTTGTGTAGATATAAGTTTTTAGATATGTTCCTTACGTCGTGACTACAATCCCCTTACTTTTTAGAAATGCGACCTACCAAATTTGTTATATCATAAGCAACACGACGGGTCTCACATGTGGACCAGGATCTGCTTACCCTTCCGGTGCACTTTAGATCACCCCTAGTTTTTAATGGGGTAACTGTTGTATATTCTTTAGTTTTCTATGTTGGGTCATGTGTACTATTGTGTGTATGTTTGTTTTTTTCAATTTTAACAAGGGCGTTGTCAGTTTATTGTCGATTTATGATTTGACTGTTCCTCTGGTAATTTTCGTCTCAGTTCAGTTTTTAGTTCACATAACTGCACACCATAAACACTGAAAGATACACTTGTGTAGATATAAATTTTAAGAGGTGTTCCTTGCGTCGTTGCCTTTTTTATCGGATTGATAGATAAAACATAAGATGCTGTATGATTACAAATGACACAACTCCCCTCAACGAACCAACATTCTCCATTTTAATCTCCATTTTATTTACAGATGATTTGAATTTGTGTCAATGTTAAAACATTATATCTATATGCAGTATAACTTAAATGACCAATGTTGTGATTTAAAAAAACTCAATACAGTAGTCATCTTGTTAATCTTACTATTATCTCTAGTGTAAAAAGATAAAGGAAGTAAACGTTTCATAAATATAGATTTAAAAAAAAATGTTTTTGGCACGTGCAGTGAAATCTTACGTTTGTTTTATCAAACACTGATATAACAGAACTATTTATAGTGATGTGTTTAGTGAAGTTGAACAAGTAAGATAATAATCTATAAAAGACGAACAATTCATATTTATTTTATCGACAAGAAGCATTAGGTATAAATGAATAATCATATTGGCTATTTAAATAGTTACTATATTGGTGATATTAATACATGCACGTATACAGGTATATAGATCATAATCATAATGCATTGGCGTTGTCACGATGATTAAGCATTTACAATGATATCGGATCGACAAACCAATTCTTCCTTTTTAACGAGTTTAAATGCACTCATATACCGTGTGCGGATATACGGGTTTTAAAGTAGACGTTGAATTAATATGAGACAGAAAACATGAAATAAAGGAGCTACAAAACAATTATAGTAAGAGTAAATACAAATGCAAATTTCTTTATTATAAAAAGTGAAGGTGAAAAATTATCACAACAGCAACTACAATAAAACTAATACCATATCTACGTACACAATTGATAGTCTTATAACAATGATATCTATAGTTCTGTATTCCTGTTACTGTTAGACGTTAAGTCTTTCGCATTTTACCCAATTGTGTAGGTGAGGAACATTTGTCTTATTGTGTATAAGTCGGAAATACGCAATATTTAATTCACAAGTTGCACCAAACAAAAACATTTTTGCGCCAAAAATTCATCAAAGTAATCTGCATATATTATGTTATTCCTTTGACGTTCGTTTATCATAATGCAATGCGGAATGCCAAACTTTTAGTACTCTCGAACAACGTTGCATCTTTCTTCCTTCGATTCGACAGAAGTAATGTTTTGCATTATCAAAGCATCGTGGTTTGCCACACTAGATTTTAATAGTGGTATTCTTATTCTGTTGTAATATTCAAGTTACTAATCCGTTCACATTACTAAAGATGTCTTTGTAATACGGAATAAACCCAGATCCACTTCATTATTATGTTTGAATTATTATCTATAAAGTGAGAAATCTTCACAAAATATTTAAGATAATGTGTATGTCTTTTATTGTGATCATCTCCAATACGACGCAGTTGAACACTTACATCATATATCTGGTTGTTGTCTTCCATCTTTGTGTTGTTATCCATTCCAAAGATAAATTAGTAAATATTAGTTAATATAAAATATAGCATGAGCACATGCATATGTTATCTTTCAAATAAAATATCATCAATGAAAAAATAACAAAAAATACCCCGGGTTACTTATGTGACTAAATGTTTGGGTATTTCTCTTAAACTTTTTTTTAGACTATTTCAGAAGTGCACCAGTTGAAAAAAATCACTGATATATTTATTCAAATGCAGTGTATTTTTGGACATACTGAAATATTTTAAAATAGAAGCTTATCTGACGGTTCTGATAACGATTAGTAGACATTTTTAGAATACAAAAATAAATATATGTTATAAATAAACTCTTAGTATTATTCAGTTAAAACAGAAAAGACCATGCGAATATTTTTATCATAAGATACTGATTTAATAAAATATTTATTTGATAGACTCAGCTGGTTATACGCACCAATGTGTTGTTGTCGTTCTTAACATTATGACACATATATGTGAGATAATATATATTTTCAAAAAGTTTTGAAGTCAATCCCCTAGTGTCTTATGTTTCCAAATGATTAGTTACAATGAATTGTATTTGGTACACGTTGTGACTATTTACCATGTCATGTAATAGACACTTACAATTTAAGGGTGTTACATTAATATTAGACTATAGTGGTACGTTATATTACCCAAGGCACATAATACACATCGTATTAGATATACAACTCTTGTTTAATGATACATATTGTAATATAAACCCAAGAAGTTAAAAAATCTTTCATCGCAATAGTAATACACAAATGGCATGTAGTCACTCTGTAGATAAAGCACATGATAAAACAATAATGGAAAAATGAAAAAATATTACATCGCGTTGACCTAAGGGCGGCAGTTATAAATGTTGGATATGGTAAAGTTCTAAAAAAATTGTACCATATGATAAAGTGTTGGTATATCTTTCCCATATGGAACGGAATTGTCTCTTATGGTACGAAATGGATTATCGGCATGGTACGAAATGGCAAATTCATGGTACGAAAAAGTAGAAACACAAAGGTACTGATCTTAGAGGAAAATCAATTCAGAAAGGCCATAATCACATGGCAAAATCAAATAACAAAACTAAAAAAACCGAATGGACGAAATGGTTATTTTGGGTACGAAATGACAATGGTACAAAATGACTATTGTACGAAATGACTAGCTATCTAAATACAGAACTATACCAAAATGATATTACAAAAAATAGACTGAACTTACTTTAAATTTGACATAAACCTTCACGTGTTAATTTGATATTCGGGTAGGACGTACGTTTTATATACTTTTTTTTATTTTTTTTATATACTACCCATATTTAAGAAAGGGCTCTTCTTTGCACTGTTACCATTGTTATATTTGTGGTTGGTTGTTGAAAAACCTAAGCAGTTCTTTGCAAATTTTCCAATATCTAACAATTTCATCAATTCTATTTTAAACTTCTTGAAAGGTTCTCACAAGCAGTAGGTTTTTTTTTATTCACTTTTATTTATATTAACATTAAGATGATCAGTGCCTAAACAACCAAAATGATCAAAGCTATTGATTGATTTTTTTTTAAAATCCGAAAAGATATATATTGTCGAAATTCGAATTTAGTCCAGAAAAAAGTAGAATACTGTAAATATTATAAGTGTTACATTGATTAATACAAAAATAGGTCTAAATGAATAAATCTTCAAAATATTTCTACGAAATATTAATGGATTTGGTACCTAAATAATGTTTTCATACTAAATAGCAGTCTATTCGAGCTTAGGTCTTATCGCACAAAATAAAAAAATCAAATAGGACTAAATATTAAAATCACAAAAATAATGAACTGAGACATGTTAGAGGAAAATCAATTCGGAAAGTCCATAATCACATGCCAAAATCAAATAACAAAACGTATCAAAAACAAATGGACAAGAACTGTCATACTCCTGACTTGGTACAGACATTTTTAAATATATTACATCATATTTCTGTGTGACTTTGAAATTGTCCTTTTGCACAGACTAACAGTCCACCAGCAAATGCATCGACCCAGTGGTAGTAATAACATTAACCGTACCAATTTTCTGCACCACACGCGCATTTCGACAAAACCTGTCTCTTCAGTGATGCTCGTGTAAAATGTTTGATATGGTACAAAATGATACTGCCTGATCATATTGTACAAAATGATACTGCCGTATCATATGGTACAAAACGATACTGCCCGATCATATGGTACAAAACGATACTGCCTGATCATATGGTACAAAACGATACTGCCTGATCATATGGTACAAAATGATACTGCATTATCATATGGTACAAAATGGTATATCTGTTTTCAATATGGTACGGAATTGTTTCTTATGGTACGAAATAGATTATGGGCATGATACGAAATGGCAAATTCAGAGTACGAAATGGTTATTTTGGGAACGAATGGCAATAGTACGAAATAGCTATGGTACGAAAAGACTAGCTACCTAAATAACGAACTACACCAAAATGATATTACAAAAAATGGACTAAGGTTTGTTCCCATTTACACGTTTAATCCCGCTGCAAATTTTTGCACCTGTCCTAAGTAAGGAAACAAATGTACAATTGTTGTCGTTTGTTTATGTAATTTATACGTGTTTCTCGTTTTTTTTTTAGACCGTTTGTTTTCCCGTTTGAATGGTTTTACACTAGTAACTTTGGGCCCTTAAAAGCTTGTTGTTCGGTGTGAGCCAAGGCTCCGTGTTGAAGGCGTAACAATGATGGTTTACATTTAAATTGTTATTTGGATGGAGAGTTGTCTCATTGGCACTCACACCAAATTTTCTTATATCTAGTAGCATACTTTTTGAATTTTACATTTTGAATAAACCTTCACGTGTTAATTTTTTATTTGGGAAAACGTACGTTTTTTATACTTTTTTTTTTTTTATATATACTATCAATATTTAAGAAAGAGCTTTTTCTTTGTACCGTTACCATGGTTAAATTTGTGGTTGGTTGCGGAAAACCCTAAACAGTTCTTTGCAAATTTTCAAATTTCTTTCAATTTCATCAATTCTATTTTAAACATCTTGAAAGGTTCCAACAAGCAGTAGTGGGTCTTATTCACTTTTATTTATATTGTCTAATAACATTAAGATGATCAGTCCCTAAACAACCAAAATGATCAAATCTGTTGAATGATTTTTTTTTATATCTATAGAGATATGTATTGTCGAAATTAGATTGGTCCAGTAGGGTACTGTTAGTGTTATAAGTGTAACATTGATTAATAATTATATACGTCTAATTGAATAAATCGTCAAAATATTTCTGCAAAATATTCCAATGGATTCAAATATTATCTTCATTCTAAATAGCATTAAAAAGTCTATTCGAGTTTCGATCTTCTCGCACAAATGAAAAATCTAATAGGACTAAGATATTATATCATATTTCTGTGTGACATTGAACTTGTCCTTTGGCACAGATAATTCAATGAACAGTGATATTTAAAGTAAACACCATTGTATATGGTTGATATAACTTTTACTTTCATATGTTTAAAAAGTGTGTATGGTGTCACTTTGATTTAATTTGCAGATTATGTTAATCGAACGGAGGTCGGATGTTATTTCACGACATTATGCTACAACTGATACAAAAAGTTGCAAAGGACATCTTACATTAACAAATGATTTTTTAAAGATATTGCATATACATTTGTTTTATTAGAAAAATCTGCAATACACAACACAGTTACATGAGCTAAAACAACTTTCTGTATGACTTCACTTCCATTTTGGAAAATATCGAGCCGTTTTCTTGTGGTTGTCAATGAGAGCTGTTGTAAAATACCTTCAAGTTGATGGAAAATATACTCTACAATTGCTTGAATATGTTTGTTTGTAAACACAACCGGTCGTAAACTAGAACACACCTATCTATAATTATTACTTATCTTTTGAGTACGTGACATGCGATATGACCTGTTTTTGACTTAACTCTTTTGTTATGCAGTATTTATATTTAAAATAATCACAAAGAAACTATACCATTAGATCGAATTATTTGTGGGCATACTGCCAAATTATTCAAACACACTTCACCATCAGGGACCTTTGATTTCAACGCGACATGATATATGAATTGTCATTTCCGTTCACAAGGAACCAACTTTTAACCATTGTATTCTATAAACGTCAATTTTACCTGTCTAAGACGCATTATAGACTAAAATGTTATAATAAAAGCTGAACTTAAAACGAACACGACTGAACATCCTAACTGAAGCTAAAACACAAATAAACAAACAAACAAAGGCAAGATAAACTTTTTCCTGGGAAAATGCAGCACTAAAACAAGGGCTATTTAAAACATGATATTTATACAACCATAAATTATTTAATTATGTCTCTTGTGAAGTGTTGTCTCATTGGAAATCCTACTGCATCGTCTTTTTAAAACCATGATCCAGGAAAAACATAGATTAAATTGTACATCCTTTTTTTATGGTATCATAATCAAGTGAATGTCATATTACAAACTTTATCATAGAAAAAAGTCACACCAAACTTCCGACTACTTTTGGTTATATATAGATATCAATACAGTACTGTGAATCTATCTATGTTGATCCAGTCATACTTTTATCAAATCCTTAAAATATAAATCTACTTGTTAATTACAGCTTGCGAAATCCCTAATCTACATGAATTTTATTATATAAGCATGAATATACAAATTCTTTTTCAAAACAAACATCTGAAACTGTAACACAATGGACGAATCACAAAACCGAAGTGCTAAAGAATGTGGATATAGGCTGAGAAAATGTGGCGACAATTTTTACAATGAATACTATCAAAAATGTTTCTCCTCTTGCTACCCTTCATTTCTTGGTAAAACAACAAAACGTACTTCAAGATACTTGGTGCTCCTAATCTTGACACTGTCGTCAATACAAGAATACATATAATAAGAAAACACGAACGTTTCAAGATGTTCAATTGTGAACACATTATCCGCGGTTTGATTTGGTGCTGCAAGACATTTACCAACAGAAAGTACAATACGAGTACCAACTAAATTATTTTTATGTTACAATTGCTGGGACATAAGGAATTTACCTGAATTGATGTTTTATGCGTGGTCTTAAACCAAATGTAGACTGTCAACTATACACTCAGTGTCTTGTCTGAATTTATGCTGTTCTCAAAATTTAGTTATAGTTGTACTGTAAGGATAAATCCTACTCGTACAATTAACTAAAACGCGTATAACCAGTACCAAAGGGTGCTAAATTAATAGTGATTTGTTCATATCATGACATATAATTTCTAATATTCTACAGGAGAAGACCATGTGAACATGGGTTGTTATCATTAGGTACCGTTATATTGTGACAATAGGTTGAAAACAAATGAACAAAAATACTGCACTCAAATGAAGATTAAGAAAGATATGGAAGTTCATCAAACTGACAAAGTCAAAAGTTATCAACCAACGAAACGAGTTGAACAACAACTGTCATAACATTAGATTAATCTATTATTTAGATTCTGCTTTTATATCTATTTTAATGTATTTTTTTATGGTTTAACCATGTATAATAAAACAATGAAACAAAGAAACTCTGTATGTTTGTTGTCTTTTTTTGTCTTGAATTGGGACAGGCAGATCTAGAATGTGTCAGATTTGAACTAGTTGAGTGGCGTCGAAGTCTCCTTAACCTGAGGCAAAAGTTTAACAATAAAACATAAGAACTAACTATAAAAATCAAAACGACACGTAGTCTATATCTGAGAGAACTCGCTGGTACTGACAGCAACTAGTAGCTCAAAGCCAGTAGCAACTAAAATAAAATGTATCTAAGACTACAATTTGTATCATATCAAAATGTACACATCCACAATCTAATGGTTGTAGTATAACGTCACCAATAGTAAAGAAAAACCTGACCTCCTTCCATGTCAATATATTAAAGATATCGACATTTTGTAAAAATTGCCATGTTACCATCTTATTGCAAAACAATGTAAAGTTGATAATACAAAATACAATTAAGTTTGAAGTCCTGAACTATTTCTTTTTATCTTGAAGTCTTGAAAACAGGGACGAAAGATACTAGAAGAACAGCCAAACTCATAAATCTAAAATAAACTGACAACGCCTTGGCTAGAAATGAAAAAAAAGACAAACAGACAAAAAATAGTACAGAAGAAACAATATAGACAAATAAAGACTGACCACCAAAACTGGGGGTGATCTCAGGTGCTCCAGAAGGGTCAGCAGATCCTGCTCCACATGTGGCACCCGTCGTGTCTTTTACATCCACCAGTCAATGCTCCAGTTTTTTTCTGATATAGAATACTACTTGCAATATCTGGGAAATTACAATTATTCCGTCAAGATCGCATGACCAAAAATTTCTAACGTTTTTTCTCCAGCACAATGATATTGCACGATGGAATTACTCATAATTGTTAATCATGAATATTTAAAAAACAAAAACAAATCAATTTTATGTTAAGCTCATTGTAAACCAGGAAGTGTTAGAAAATCTCCAAATTAAACGTAAACTTTAAAAATACTTGTCAATTAGACCATAATCAATATGATATACAATAAAATGTGTATAACTTTGTACTTGTTCGGTTTAACAACTATTTTGATATGAGCGTCACTGATGAGTCTTATGTAGACGAAACGCGCGTCTGGCGTACTAAATTATAATCCTGGTACTTTTGATAACTGCTTACACCACTGGGTTAATGCCATAGCTGGTGGACGTTTCGTCCCCGAGGGTATCACCAGCCAAGTATTCAGCACTTCGGTGTTGACATGAATTTAAATAACATAGTCAATTATATAAATTTCCTGTTACAAAACTTCAAATTTTTCGAATAACTAAGGATTTTCTCAGGAATAGATTACCTTAGCCATATTTGGCATTACTTTGGAATTTGGAACCCTCAATGCTCTTCAACTTTGAACTTGTTTGACTTTACAACTATTGTTTAGAGCGTCACTGATGAGTCTTATGTAGACGAAATGCGCGTCTAGCGTACTAAATTATAATCCCGGTACCTTTAATAACTATAATTTAACATTTTTGCTTAGTCTCATGTTGGTATGATAAGATAACATTTTGTATATGTTGATGCTTAAAGCAAATTTGCTGTTCCAAGATTAAAAATATTAAAAACACATCGAAGAATACAATTTATTTTACATTAGAGTAAGTGGTAGGTTTTAAAGCAACTACTTGATAAACAAATTTATCTTTTATTTAAAAATTCTACAAATTAGAAATTAAAAGGGACACAAGCTGTTAAATTCATTTAAACTGATTTGACTCAAATCCTGATATTTCATTTAAAAATGTAAATATATATCCAAATTTAAAAGTGTTTGAAGTTAACATTTTACAGGGCATATACTTGACGATATGGAGCTTAGTTGTGTGTGCATTATATATGTAGAAGCCATTTATTAAATATCGCGTTGACCTCTTAAAACCCTCAATTGTTACATAACCTATAATTATATAGATATGAATATATAGCGAACTCGTGCATTTGGATTGTTGTTTTTTTATAGGTCTGTTAAATTCTATATCATAGACTAAAAAATATACGTTAATCATCAATTTTACCTGTATAAGAATGGTGTTTTGTGGATCGAAATTATTTATCGTTGTTTCAGTTTCAGTATTAACATTTATTTTACTTTTTTTTAAATCACTGAACATAAATGCATGTGTTACCCACCCCTTGCTAATGTTTTAAATTGAAGATTGCGTAAAAATATTTCACATAATAGTGTGCTCATAACCTTCAAATCTATGTATTATCGTTTAGATACAGAGTGTTTTATAAGTTGCTATGCTTGATACTAACATTTGAAAACTTCTGTTTATTAGGGTTTTGTATTGTTCGATTGTAGGCCTGATTGCATTAATTTAAATCTATTTAAGTGCACAATAAACTGATAAATTGAAAAGAAAATGAAAAGACAAACGTGTATTTTTTTGTTTACGAAACAACATATTTGCTACTATGATACTTCCCGTTGACTATGTTGTACATTACCCTATTGTTTTAAAGATATGTCGAGTAGATAGCCTCTGATCACTTTAATAAACATGTATACACTTGTCATTTGACACGTCTCCTAGACAAGAGTAGGTTTAGTCTTCTCAAATACAACAATAGAGACAGGCGAAGGTCAATTAGTGTTTGATGTATTGAAAAGATTAAATTAAAAAGTGTCTAAGATTAAATGACCCATAATACTGTTGTCTACCGATATCTAATTATTACTAATTTGTTTTTGTACCTTTTTGACATTGCGATACAAGTACATTGCGTCATATCATTTTGACGTCCTTGTACACCAGTTTGCTGGTCAATTTTTAAAATAAGACACACTATATTTGTCGTATAGAATTCAGAACACAGAAATGTGTCATTTGTTTGAAAAGTAGGTACATGTTTTTGTATATAATGAAATTTCTAAAAGATGACCCTAATCTCAAAAATTTAGAACGGAGTGCAAGTTTAAAGAAATGAAGGATATCGCTTCTAGATAAATTCTGTATTCGCATGTTATTTGATCACGAAAATACTGAACTCCGAAGTAAATACAAAAAGGAAAGTTCGAAATCAAATGGCAATAAAAACGCTTAAACACACCAAACGAATGGAAAACAACTGTCTTATTCATGATTTAGTACATGCATGTTCTTATGTCAAAAATGGTTGATTGAATCTGGTTTAAATCTAGCTCATCCACCCACTTGTATGACAGTCAATTTAAATTTAAAATGGCAATGAGCAAGAACATCTAGTTTATTTTAACTGTCAAACGGATAGGGTATTAAACAAAGCTTAGCTTCAAAATATACACATGTAATTTTATTACACACTTGTAAATAACTACATTTAGTTATTTTCCCTAAAAAGGTGTATACTCTGGTTTTTGGTTGGATTGTTATCTCTTCGACATATTCCCATTTTTTTAAAAACTTTTTTGGCGGGGTTCGTGTTGCTTAGTTTTTAGTTTTCTATGTTGTGTCTTGTGAAATATTATTTGTCTGTTTGTCTTTTTATTTTCCATCCACGTCGTTGTCATTTTATTTTCAGTCTATGAGTTTGTCTGTCCGTCTTGTATCTTTCGTCCCTCTTTTAAATATACATACTTATTGTAACATAAAAGGCGGAAGCTCCAAAAGCTGTCATCTTTAAATATATTTTTGTACATTTATTTAAAAGATATATTTCGGAGAAATATATATAAAAAACGAATTCAGGATTGGTTGTGAAATAAATATCTTGCTGAATTTTGATACCAATAATGCAACGATATATTTACATACGATGGATCATTAAAGAAACAAATAAAATGAAACATGGCGCCAAGAAAGTATTTTGGATATACTTTGTCATTCTGATGTGCAGGTAATATGATGAAATTATTTCAGTTTGTGCCTAATTATATCAAATCATTTAATAAAAAGAAAGTGAAAGTACTTCACCACATTTCACGACATGGGACATCACCAAAAATAAGACACTTTGGAAATATTTTTTAATAGTTCTGAAATTTTATTTTAACATGGGTATAAACATCACAATAACAAGTGTATACAAATAAAATAAATAAACAAAAATAGATCAATAAATTAAATATTATAAAAACATAAATAAAAAAATCTGACTCAGTGGACTAACATCCAGTTTAAACAATTGCAGACACACATTTCTTGCTTAAAAATACATGTACAACAAAAAAAAAAAGTAAAAACAATCAATAACATACATATGAGCATATCGACATGGACAAACATCGCATCACATAAAACAAATATTCAAAATATAAAGTTAAGAGATCAATACAAGAACATTCTAGTTAACTATTCAGATTTCAATGGCACACCAGGAGAGAAATATTTACAGTAAGAAACCGACGGCGAAATTCGACGCAGATCTATCAAAATCTGTCATTTATTGAACAAGTTAATGTACAAAAGCAAACCATAAATTCGATTGAATTATCTTACTTGATAACAGTCAATTCACTCACTTCAAAATATGGATTGTTTACCTATACCAGACTTCATTCAGATGGACACCTGCTAAAGCACCTCAATGTTCTGGTCGGATTGATGAAATGCCTTGATTTGTTATTATCTGGATATTTGAAACATATATTCACAAGCTAAGGTAAGTTTATTGTGTCTCTAACAGATAAAATCCAACAGTGACTGTTGTACTGGAATTCGAATTCCCGTTTCTTTCTGATTTGGTGAACGGTTGGTGTGTTTTTAGTTTGTGTATTCTCGTAATTTCACAAAAGTTGCTGTAAAAAACACCAAATGTCTAGCTGTTTTGTCAACTACACAACTCAAAACTGAAAGGAAAGAAGATGATGGTCTGTTCTGTCTGCTCTGAATGTTCTGATACTTATCATTTAAACTATCACCACATCTTCTAAAACAAGATCCGCATTCTCTAGTAGCTCGTATTTGTGATTCGTCCATTTCATGTGTGTTTTATATTATGATTAAAAGGAATCAACATTAATTTAAATAGTCAATTGTACAGGCTATTTCAAACGACCTGAGGATTTTGAATTTATTTTAAAAGCAATCGCAAGCCTATAAATCAGTTAATAAATTATTTTAAGTACAAGTCATATAGGTAAAAGTAAATATAGATCAGACAGGTGACATTTGTAGTAACCAGGAATACATGTTTCATTTGGGGTTTTCATTCCGTAAACATGTGTTTATAAGTCAGTTATTACATTTATGCTTCACTAATGAAGAGTCATATCAACTACATGTTAAAATTCATTTGTTCCTAGATATTTGAAAATCATTTAATTGCTTTGAATTAGGATTTAATAAACATTTAAACAATTGTAAGACTACTTTCGATTTGTTCAACGTAATTATTAAAACGAAAACCGTCTGAACTGCTTGAGTAAGTTCAAATATAAACAAATATGTCCTTTTGAATTTACATTTTAGACAGCCTTGGCATTTATAAATCTGAAAATATGCCAAGGTCAATTATTATCTGACATATTTAATACGATTCATATACCTACTAAACTATAATGAAAAGTTATTTTAAGATTAATCTAAATATGATTACTCAACCTGCAAAATTATAATAAATCCTTCGTAATGTATTGCCAAAGCATTTACAACAACAAATATTTAAAAATAGTTTTGACATACTAGTATACTCTTCATGTTTTTCTGACAATTAAAGTTGCACTGTCATTTATGCAAATGTCATGTCGAGACATATGAACTTTTGTGATAAATCTTTAATTTTGACAAAATGTGCGTTTGAAACCTCTTCATTGGCTTCATATATAAAATAGTAAGCGGTTAAATTTATAGGAATATAAAGGCATCTGAAGGTCGTGTGGTGATTTATGGTTGATTTCAGTATTTTTTTAAAATAACAGTAAGAAAGAGCTGAGGGATACCAAAGAGACATTCAAACTCATAAAAAGAAAATAGAATGCCAACGCCATGGCTATAAATATACGAAAAAGAAACGGTAACAATAGACAAACAACATTGCACAAAATATAACGCATAAACCAAACATTGGCGAGATCTAAGGCGATATGTAAAGGTAAGCATAACCAGTCCCGCATGTGGTAGTCGTTGTGTTGATCAAACCATATGATTCAGGAAAAAGAAGAGAGAATTGAAGTTCCGCCAATTGAAACATATACGTTGTCATCTATGAAACAACAAACTCGTGATGGAATTCGTAGAATATACTTAGGACTTATTTTAAATTCACTACTTACAACTCTAGGTTTCATAGAGTCTTTTAGAGCAGCAATTATTAAATCAAGTAAAAACAAGCCCTGGAAATTCGTATCACCTTGTAGATAAATACTGCTTTTGGAAGTGTCGCTGGAATGTCGCTGCATAGAAATGAAAAATTCGCAAATAGGAAGATATCATCTCCTTTGTCATAAAGTTTTTTTTCTCAACCGAGCATCATTGTCAGTTGATATGTAGAGACTTGACTTGACTGTAAATAGAGGCAACAATAGTAAACCGCTATTCAAAAGTCATAAATCGATTGAAAGAAAAAAAAATCAGGGTTACAAACTAAAACCGAAGGAAACACATCAACTTAAAGAGGAAAACAACTATTGTATGCATATTTCAAGTTTAATCTGCAAGATGCATTCAGTGTAGAATTATTCCATTAGAGTACACCATCTACATACCGGAAAGGTAAATTGAATATGAAAACGTAAAAGGACGCCACAAAACCGGTATATTGTTTCTATTTTTCAATTAAGTGTGCAGTTGGTATGGTTTCAGTTGTCTGAAAATAGGTTTTTGTTCTATTTGTGTCGAGTCATACGATAAAGAGAAAGTGAAAGTTCTTTCACTGAGTGTAAGAACAAGTATTTAAGGATGTTCGCAACTCTGTTGCAAAATAACAAGCTTTTTAAAAAGACTGTTATAAATTAATAGTATATAAATAAAGAAACTAAACAGCTACAAAAAAGATGAAGGGTCCGTGCGTTTGTTTTTAGAAGCCTTTGAAAAATTGCGGAAAAGAATATCTGTATATTTTTCATTCACTTAAAATTGGCGCCTTTTTTTCTTATAAAAACGATGAAAAATAAAAAGGATTTTATAATATTTTAATAGATGACGTTTTAAACTATATGTAATCAAATTATGGAAAAAAAGGAAGAGGTAAGTGAGCATAATGTTTTGATGGTACTACATGGATAAAACCAGAGAATTCCGAAATCTGTCTAAAATCCCCCCAAAAAGTAACGTTAATCCTTGAGAAACTATTGTTCGGTTTTTTGATTCCATCATATCTTCTTTATAACTATCATGTTTGTTTACTTAGTTCAATTTCTGACGCAATGTTTTTTGATTTGGCTATTGTGTGTATGTGCCTTTTGGATATTTAGCCCTTCGAATGTTTCGGTTCTTTTATATACCTGGCTCCTGATTAAAATGTAGCTTTGATGGTTTCCGATGAAAGTTAATTCAGAAAAGCGAGTTAGACAGATGAAGTGTCGTTTTCCTTTTTTCTAAAGAAATCTGCTTGTCACAAATGTGTTATTTCTAGTAGCAGTTTTTTTATAAAAGATGGACGAAAGATAACAAAGGGACAGTCAAACTCATAAATCGACAATAAACTGACAACGCCATGGGTAAAAATTAAAAAGACAAAGAAACAAACAATAGTACACATGACACAACATAGAAAACTAAAGAATAAACAACACGAACCCCACCAAAAACTAGGGGTGATGTCAGGTGCTCTGGAAGGGTAATGTATATGTTCAGGATATTCTTATAGCACATTAAACGTTAACATGTTGTGTTGACATGAATGTCAATTATGTGGTCATTTTTATCAATTTCCTGTTTACAAAACATTTTTTGAAAAACTTAGGATTTTCTGATCCCAGGCATAGATTACCTTAGCCGTATTTGGCACACCTTTTTGGAATTTTGGGTCCTCAATGCTCTTCAACTTTGTACTTGCTTGATCGGAGCGTCACTGATGGGTCTTATATAGACGAAACGCGCGTTTCGCGTACTAAATTATGATCTTGGTACCTTTGATAACTATTTTAACCAATAACCTAAGATGTATGGATTATGCATGTACTGCAATAATACGTTATCTTGCTAGTTATATTTAATGTATTTGTGTTCTATATTGAATCAATAGCTTTGATTGGCTTTTTTCTATACGTTTATGTCAACATGAGTATAAATTGTAAAGTAACAAATGTATAAAAATAAAAATAACAGTTTGAAAAAATATACAATAACAAAATCTGACTGAATAGATTAAAGTTTAACTCCATTGCGGATACATATGTGGTGTTGGGTATATACATGATTGATAATATGTACACAACAACATTACAAAGTAACAAACAAAGTATACATGTATAACAAATAATAAAGATAAAATAAAACCATAACATTCATATGAGCGAATCATAAGGAACAAATATTCACATTTTTATTTAACTAATGCGCAACTGGTAAAAGTTTGATATAAATTGGTAAAAGTCCTATTCATACAATGTTCAAATTTCGTTGAATTGAAACACGACCAATATGAATCAGTCTGTAAATGGTTACTTGTTAACGCCCCACCTAGCGCCATTCAAATTCATGCCATTGCTTGAATTGTTTGTATCATGATTTATATATCGGAATTGTTTTAACCAGCTACGTTACAAATGCCGTCATTTACTGATATAGTTTATCGGTGATTGTTGTACTGGATTTGAAATTCCACTTCCTGCTTCGGAATGGATAATTAACTGATAGGTCTTTGTTCTCTTAGTTTATGTATTTTTGTAAATTCGTAACAATCGCTGTTAAGAACATAACGTATCTAGAGGTTTTCTCAATTACAGAAACAATGTCAGAAAATGAAGAAGATGACGTTTTGTGTTTGTACTCATCATCCAAGTTATCTCCCCATCTCTGAAAACAGGATCCACATTTTCTGGCAATTCGTTGTATTTCATCCACTCTGATTTACATTTTATCATGTGTATCTGTTAGGAATTAACAAACACATGTATATATAATCGCGGTGGTATGATCTCGTTTTAAAGTCATTGCATGAGACCCGGGCATTTTCAAGACTAATTTAGGAACACGTGTGCATGCATTTTTTAAATGAGATCATTTATCTTTAAACATATATAATCTATATATAGATTCAGTAAGGTAAAACCAGTAGCTACCAGGAAGAAATAAAACGTGATATATGACGTCATTTACAAAATAAAGTCTTCCATAACGTATACATAAATATCTTATGTATACGGATATCCATGTAATTTTTTATGATCAATGTCTCTATAGATTTATGGTTATCCAGTATGATCTATAAATAGATTAAGTCAGATAAAATTAGGAAGAAGTAAAACGTTTAAATAACGTCATTTTTAGAATTAGTCTTCCTAACCGTATGCGTAAATATCATATGTATACGGGTGTCTATATATTTTTTTGTTAGATCATTATCTATATTTTTATGATTATCCATTAGGATTTATTTATAGATTGAGTCAGATAAAATCAGGAAGAAATAAAACGTTAGAAATAACGTCATGTACACAATTAGTCTTCTATAACGTACTCGTAAATAGCTATTTAAAAGTATTTGAAAGTTATGTCATAAGAGGAAATACAAAATATCCGATTATTTAGTTTATGATATTTGTCAATATTTTTGTCATCTTTAGTAGAAAATAAATGAATGTATTGTTGTTTGTTGCTTATTTTATCTTAAATAAAACCTTAAAGGTAATTCATTAATTGTTATATAATACTAGTGAATAGCATTGTGGTACTTCATGTATCATATACCCATTGACACAATATTTAAAAAAATATGTTTACTTATAAAGTTAACATAAATTATAGATAAGTGAACTTTAGTTCATCAGTTATTTAAAACAAAACATAAGTTGTCCTTAAGTAGTCAAACGATATAAAGCCTTATTTTGAAATACAGTTAAAGGTAAAATCTAGATGAATCTTCATATGCTATTGGACTGATTTACAAATTGTTTACCTGCTTCATACATTTATTATAAAAAGAGATTTTTTGATCAATCTAAAAAACATCGATTTTGACATTTAACTTTTTTTTTAAAAGTATTGCAGTATTAATAAATAAGATTGAATAAATAATGATAAAAAAATGTATTAGATCGGATTTGAAAGTGAAAATACTGTCAAAGAATGATTGAAACTTCAACATTTGACATTTTTGTTTTTAAAACAAATATATAATTTGATGTGTCTAGTACCGTCAACAAGAAAATTACTGAGTAAGGTAATGACTATTTGTATTGAATTCCAAAAATATATGGCTGCAATTATGTCACATCACATGTAAGTGAAGCTTTTCGAACAGATTTTGCAAAAAAAGGGGGTTAATTCATAGTTTGAAATGGTGAAGATTTACAATGAGAACAATATTTTTTAAGTGTCTTTTTGATTTGCGTTCTGTTTAAAAAACCGATGAACATCCGTTTTAGCTAAGTTTGCAAGCATATAGGTGGTCCTTTGTTTTTAATAAGAACCTGTTTTTGAAAATTTCTACAAATACATAGAAATACTTAGAAAAAATATCCCCAAAATATTTCAAATCGGACATTAAACTATGACAAAGTCGATGATTTGAGTTAAGCTTAAAGAAACAAAAACATATCGAATGAATCAAACAAAAAAAAAAGCATCTTCTTTATACACTATAAATTACCATTTACATATAAAAGATATGCCCACTAATTGATCAAGAGCAATTTTACAAAAGAATCCATAAGTATCATAAAGAAAAACGTTAAAAATAGAATAAAGTAAAAATTGACAGTTAAAAATAGCCAATTATGATAAATTTAGATATAAATACCTTCCGATATTATTCATTTATCCAGGTTGAGATAATCACATTATTATAAAATCAAACAACTCTTTCACTTGATCTTTAAATATCTTTTAAATCCCTTAACCACGTGCATAACGATTATATAAACAAATGTTTAATATCTTATATTAAATTGATAGAGAGTAAACCGTACAATGGACGAATCACAAAAAAGAACTTCTAAAGAATGTGGACGTTCCTTAAGGAAATTTGGAGACAATTTTAATGATGAATACAGACAGAGACCTTCATCGTCCTCCTTCTGCTCAATTCTTGGTAAAGCAACAGAACAAACTTCAAGATACTTGCTTCGTTTAACTGCTATAGTGGCAACGATACACGAATTTACAAAGTAGGAATAAATGGACAATAACCAGTTGTAAATTGTGCAAAAGAAGATTTCCAAGTTCAAATAAGAGTAGCTGTGACATTAAATGCATACAGTTATTAATGAACATGGGGACAATGTATTATGACGATAAATAAAGAATAGTGCTGTCAAAATCACCTACAATACAATAATTTGTATAGGTGTATTTGGACGCGTAACCTGAATTTAAATGTTGACTGGCAAACAGGGTGTTTTGTTTTTCTGAGCGTATGAAGTGAACATTATGATTATAAATATTCGATGCAATTATATGAATATTTTAAGTTGCTTATATTGTATTGCACAAATCGTCTTTATTAACCAGAAACTTATAAAGTGGCCTGAAAACCTTGACGTTGTTGCGAACGAGGTTTGCTTTATAATTGTGTGTTCCTGTTGATGATATAACAGTAGGAGATGTTAGCAAACATTAACGATTATAATATTATGTAGTAGTAATTGTTATGGACTTGTTTTTGAAATACAATTACGTTTATGTATATGACTGCAAGTCAGACCAATAAATATTCTTCGATTTTGTACTTTTATATATTTATAACTTCCAGTTTTTATCTGTGTGCCCGACATGTATGTTGTCAGTTTATCATATAAAATGAAAGTAAACTGAAATTGTTTCCTATTAGTTGTTTAATTCCGTCAAAACCACGCATTTGAAAGCTAAGGGTGTATCATGAGCAATATCCCAACATGGGATCAATAATTCCATACCTCCCCCAAAACAAATAAAAAAGAAAATGTACGCTGAGATATCCAACATATTGAGATGTGTAAACCGATCAGTATTTAAAGCACGTAAAAGACAGGCTAAAAAATATCAGCAAGACTTATTCTCCTATGCTATGGAAACAGAAGTTAATCGTTCAAAAGTCAAACATCAGATCAGAACATAAAAACTAAAAACTGAGAAACTAGCACCACGCAAAAGCTGCGCCGATGGTCAAACAAATATACATTTTGAGATTATCATTTCGTACCGACTCTTCCAGGAGGTAACATATGACACAGGGTGCGAATGTCGGCAATATACGTCTCTCCAGTGATGCTTGAATAAATGTACATATAAACAAGTACGGACATTAACTAGCACATGTCCTTCACATTGGTCTTTCAACCGTTATCCGTACATAATTTGTATTAAGTAAATATAACCTAATTGTAATTGGAGATATTTAATACGTAGTAATTGTCAGTCATATGATTTGAAAGAACTATATACGAACAATTATCCATTAGATCGATTTCATGACTGGCACTTTGACAAGTTAATTATTTATATCTACAATTCCATTTGAGGATGTTTTGTTTCAGAGAAAGACTTAACCTGATATTGTGTGTGTATATTCCTGCATATCAAGTAACGATTCCTTGTATTCAAATACGAAGTGTGGTCACAGTACGTAACAATCATTTACTTTTTAAAAGAGAAAAGAGTACTAGTCCCTCTAGTTATATTTCCAAATCTCTTAAATAAAGTGGGGCAGCCGCACTCGTCATTTGATACGTCTATTTGACAAGTTCACTTCTAGTCTTATGTGGCGGGTCAATTCAAATTGATATTTTGAGCATTTGAGAACCAGTGAGCCGTTATACCTTTGTCTACAGATATATGATTATTACTAATTTGTAATAGTACCTTTATCACACGAAGACAATATTTATCATACAGCGAAGAACTGTAATACAAAGGCGTACTGTCAAATATGTTGACATACTGTATTAACCATTGACCTTTCGAAACATCGATACTAATATAATAAAGGACTTGATGATATTCAAAATAAGGCACGTGTTTTATAGTTAATTTTTAATTAAACAACAAGAACAAACGGAAATGCACTTTTTGGTTGACGAAATGTGGATAATGATATAATGGGAAAGGATCCTAAGAAAGGGACACCAAATTCAATTATTTAAACGGAAATCAATATGTATTTGACACATATTTCTGGAAGTCGAAAATGACGTTACAATAATGTAATTTAGTTATGTTGTATATTTGCAATGCATGTTTACACATTTGTTGCTGCCGGATCCTTATAAGTAAAGCCACATGGATGCACACATAATTTTGCAAATAAAAACAGAACTATATACCACTGTCATATAAGTGAGAAAAACAATAATCTTTCAATATCTTTTAATCAACCATTTATAATGCAGTGGTTGTCAAAGTCAGGAATTTGATAGTTGTTGTACATGTACAGTCGTTTCGTGGGTTGCCTTTTTCATTAAACATGTACATACAAATTTTATAGTCAAACACATCACATAAACTTGAGCAAATCACGAAAAACACTCATTCGCTTAATTTGTTTTTTAGAAACAGATGCGATAGGATATTAGTTGAATAAATTATATAATATCAAAATACCTATCAATATAATATTATCTAGATAAAACTATTTTAGGTAAAAAGAAAAAGAAATTATCATTTTGAAGTTACTTAATTTAAAAGGTAAGTCAATCGAAATGTCCTAAGAGGAACTATATGAAAGTTTTATGATTGATTAAATCAAAATTCGTCAGCTGTAAATTCTATATCACCATTTTCGTTATGTAAGAAAACGTGTTTACATTTTGTTAAGAGTTTTGAAACCTTTATGAGATTTTAACACCATTCCCTCTTTTGGTTATCTTAACAAATATATATTAATTGTATATGGCATTGAATATCATAGACAAAGATAAAATTTTCAGATGAAGACCAAAAACAGTTATAAGAGGTATAACTTATGATGTATGTTAACAAAAGCTTATAAAATCATATTTCAGCTGAACGCCACTAGTCTTTTCCCCATTCGTAGCTAATAGGAATGCAATTATGTTTAAAATCCTGCTTGTTTTTAATCATTTGCATGGTTAATGATGATTAAAATAGCATTCATACAAAAAGCATTTACAAAGAGTTTTTTCCAAAGCCAACTCACTGATTATAATAATGAGAAATGGAAACAAACTTATCATTAGATATTTAAATTTAAATAATCTTGTCATTTAAATTGTTAAACATGTGGTAAGGGCAATCGTCATCGGGAGTATATAGTACAAATCATTGACCCACAATACAATTATAGATATAGACTCTTTAAATTACTACAACTATGACTAATATACCCGATTTATAATCGTAACACAATACACCATTACGTAGTACCAGAACTATAATAATAACAGTACTTCGTAATTATTTTTACACACACATTTTCCGGTATGTTTAATGTACAAACCTTCTAGTCAATATTTTAACATGCAAATGTCTTTCTAAACTTATTAATTGTCGAACCCCATGTGCTTTATCATACTAATTGAAATGCAGAAAACATGATAAATAGAAAACAAATGTGCTTTGAAAAAAATGCATGTGCATTGTGTCACTTGTCTGGTACCGTATTTGGAAACTTGTGGGAGATTATATAAGCACAAGATTGATATCGTATAATCAATTGATACATTTTAAACCGTACAATGAACGAATCACAAAAAAAAGAACTTCTTGAGAATGTGGACGTTTCTTAAGCACATTTGGAGACATTTTTATTGATGAATACAAACAAGATCGACCTGTATCGTCTCCTTTCTGCTAAATTTTTGGTAAAGCAACAGAACAGACTTCAAGGTACTTGCTTCGTTTAACTGATATAGTGGCGACGATACACGAATGTACAAAGTAGGATTAAATTGACAACAGACAGTTGTAGATCGGGCCAAAGAAGATTTCCCAGTTAATGTAAGAGTGATGACATTGAATGCATTGAATGCAAACCGTTATTCGTTGCAATTAACACAGTGACCATGTACTATGACAATAAAAAATAGATGAACGTGCCGTAAATACCACGTCAACATATTACCAGGTATACGTAGTCTGGATTCAAAAGTACAGACAGTTTATTTTTCAGAGCAGAAGATGTTTATATTATGGTTATGAAATTCGATGCAATGATATGAACACTTTACGTTGATTATATTGTATTGCACATATCACTTCAATTAACCAGAAACTGATAAAAGTGGCCTGAAAATCTTGACGTTGTTATGAACGAGGTTTAATTTATACTTGTGTGTTCCTGTTGATGTAGGAGATGTTGATTAACAAGTATTAACAACTATGATATCATGTAGTAGAAATGGTAATAGACGTGCTTATGAAATACAATTTCGTTTATGCAAATGACCAATGCAAGTACTTCGATTTTGCTATTGTATATAACTTCCAGTTTTATCTTTGTGTTATGTCATCAGTTTTTGATACAAATGTATATTGATATAGTTGTTTTTTATAAGTTTAATTCCGTCAAAACCAAGCATTTGAAAGCTAAGGATGAATGAGATCTTTAATTTTTTATAATTATTACCAAAATCCAAAAATGTGATAAACTATTTTATTCATCCCAAAACCAACACAATGTACAGAGTTATTTAAACCACCTGTTTAGATGTGTAAACAGTTCAGCATTCACAACTCATCTAAAGACCCATTAACGACAGTCAAAAAATAACATAAATATATAATCCCATGGTTGGATGATACACACTGTGGCAATGCTATGATAGAGGGACGAAAGATACTAGAGGGAGAGTCAAACCCATAGCTAGAAAATAACCTGACAACGACATATGAAAATAGACGAAAAACAAAAAAGACCAAACGGCTGTACATAACATTGAAACCTATAGACCGAGCAACTAAAACAACACAAAAACCACAACAATTGCCTGAAAAATAGACATTTTGAGTTACTCATTTAGTACCTACTTTTCAAAATAAAAGTTGTAGGTTAAATGAGGCACAAGGTACACATTTTGTCAATAAAAGTCTCCTCAGTAATGGTCGAATAATTTCACATGTAAACACACATGAACGTAAACTAGCACACGTCCTTCACATTTGATTTTTTAAAAATCGATATCAGTGCACTACGTATAAGTCAATATAACCTACTTGTAAGTGGATTTTTTAATACATAGTAATTTTCTGTCAAATGATTTGAAAGAAATATACATCAGACAATTATCCATTTAACCAATTGCACGACTGGCACATTGACAAGTAATTATTAATATCTACAATTCCATTTGAGGAAGTTTTGTTTCAGAGAAAGACTGAACATGATATCTTATATTTAAATATCAAGCTTATCACACATTTCCTTTAGAAATAACAAAAAAAAAATCTCAATTGAGCGTTAAAGGTACTGACAGGGTATCGATATTGACTGATTATTTGGTTAGAAGTGTATCATAGGTAGCTACCCCTAGGATGAAAGGCTTGGTTGTCAAGTGTACATGTACATTGATTTAAGTTTAATTGCCTTTGATGTTCATTGCACTGAACCTATTTTTGCTTGTATTAATTTTATTGTTTGCTTCGTTTTTATGCTTTTTAATTTTGTTTTTGTATATTCTTTTCTACGAAATTTGGATAGTAGTGTATTCAAATGAAGAGATGTATCATACTTGTCAATAGATACAATCATCTACCAGATTTAAAACAAAGTGGCAATGATAGGATGAGGTGTGCCAGTCAAAAATGAGAGAAAAAAACATCGTGTACAGGTTATCAAATGCTCGAAAAATATATGAAACGATTAGAACTAACACTTTTATTTTTTACAAAACACTTTACTCATTAGAAAATAATATGAAAGACATATACAAATTACAACCACTGATTACCGGCTCCTGACTGTAAACAGACACAAAAAGAATTTAACGGGATACAACATGTTTTTGAACACTTAACAAGAGCTCTCTTACAAACAAACAACCCTAACATTAAACAATAAAATAATACATCACACACAACGAGGCGCGAACTTTGCGATTACATTTGGGTATGAACTTTTTCAGTTGACATAATTATCCTTGCCTTTTTTATCGACAAATGGAAAATAAGGATAATTAAAACGCACAAGATTATCAATATGGTTTTCCGTTTTAACATCTTTACTGATCTGTCAGTAAATATATTGGTTACGATTAACAGTTTGTTTATTTTAAATGTGTTGGTATTCTTTGTTGAACGGAACAACGTATTCGCTTCTGTAATCGTTCCCTTTAATCATTATGTACCTATAACACTAAACATTAGTGTCTTAAAAAGTTTTCAAGTGTAACGCTTCCAAATCACAGTATTAAACGTAAACATAGATAGACTTGTCATTTGATACGTCTTTTTGACAAGATCAATAATAGTTAAACGAGACGTGATCAAGTTCAATAGATTTTTGTCGTGTTTTTTGAAGATTGAATATACAGCGTTTTTGAACCTTTGAAATATTACACCTTTATCTACAAATATATAATTATTACTAATGTGTTATTGAACCTTTCTGACACGAAGAAAATCTAAGTGATATAGCGTGAAACTGTTATACAAAAGCATATCGGCAAATATAACCGTTATTTGTTCAGTGTATATTCCTTTGTTTGTGTTAATATAAGTCTTTTGATTAACATAAGCATTTTAATTGATTTTTCATGGTGTGTCTTTTCATGTTCTGATGTGACAATATTGCTTTAAGTAAGGATGGAGGTTTGTACATATTAAAGCGTTTGAACCCGCTGCATTTGTTGGCACCTGTTCCCGACAGTTGTTATATAGATAATAATGTTGGTTCAACCGTTTAAATGGTTTTACATTCATCATTTTTCGGGCCTTTCAGAGCTTACTGTTCTGTGTGATCCAAGGCTACGCACACTTTTGCCTATATTTTTTTATATTTACAAATCGTGACTTAGATAGAGAGTTGTATCTTTGATACACAAATGACAAAAATGGATAAACATATATCTGTATATCTAACCATTTAAACATTAAGTCGATACATTCAGCCCATACATTCAGTTCATACATGTAGTCCATACATGCAGTCCATACATTTAGTCCATGCATTCAGTCCATGCATTCAGTCCATACATTTAGTCCATACATTCAGTCCATACATTCAGTCGATACATTTAGTCTATACATTCATTCCATACATTCAGTGCATACATTCAGTGCATACATTCAGTCCATACATTCAGTTCATACGTTCAGTCCATTCAATCAGTCCATACATTCAGTTCATACATTCAGTCCATACATTCGGTCCATAGATTTAGACCATGCAATCAGTGGATACATTCAGTCGATACATTCAGTCGATACAGTCAGTCTATACATTCAGTCCATACATTCAGTCCATACATTTTGTCCATACATTCAGTCCATACATTCAGTCGATACATTCAATCCATACATTCAGTCCATACATTCAATCCATAAATTCAGTCCATATATTCAGTCCATACATTCAGTCCATATATTCAGTCCATACATGCAGTCCATACATTTAGTCCATGCATTCAGTCCATGCATTCAGTCCATACATTTAGTCCATACATTCAGTCCATACATTCAGTCGATACATTTAGTCTATACATTCATTCCATACATTCAGTGCATACATTCAGTGCATACATTCAGTCCATACATTCAGTTCATACGTTCGGTCCATTCAATCAGTCCATACATTCAGTTCATACATTCAGTCCATACATTCGGTCCATAGATTTAGACCATGCAATCAGTGGATACATTCAGTCGATACATTCAGTCGATACAGTCAGTCTATACATTCAGTCCATACATTCAGTCCATACATTTTGTCCATACATTCAGTCCATACATTCAGTCGATACATTCAATCCATACATTCAGTCCATACATTCAATCCATAAATTCAGTCCATATATTCAGTCCATACATTCAGTCCATATATTCAGTCCATACATTCAGTCCATACATTCAGTCCATACATTCTGTCGATATATTCAGTCGATACATTCAGTCGATACACTCAGTCCATACATTCAGTCCAAACATTCAGTCCATACATTCAGTCCATACATTCAGTCGATACATTCAGTCGATAGATTCAGTCCATACATTCAGTCCATACATTAAGTCCATACATTCAGTCCATACATTAAGTCCATACATTCAGTCCATACATTCAGTCGATACATTCAGTCGATACATTCAGTCGATACATTCAGTCCTTACATTCAGTCCATACATTCAGTCCATACATTCAGTCCATACATTCAGTCGATACATTCAGTCGATACATTCGGTCCATACATTCAGTTCATACATTAAGTCCATACATTGAGTCCATGCATTCAGTTTATACATTTAGTCCATACATTCAGTCCATACATTCAGTTCTTACATTTAGTCGATACATTCTGTCCATACATTTAGTCGATACATTCAGTCCATACATTCAGTCGATACATGCTGTCTATACATTGAGTCCATACATTCAGTCCATACATTCAGTCCATACATTCAGTCCATACATTCAGTCGATACATTCAGTCGATACATTCAGTCCATACATTCAGTCTATACATTAAGTCCATACAATCAGTCCATACATTCAGTCCATACATTTAGTCCATACATTAAGTCCATACATTCAGTCCATACATTCAGTCGATACATGCAGTCGATACATTCAGTCCATACATTCAGTCCAGTCATTAAGTCCATACATTCAGTCCATACATTCAGTCCATACATTTAGTCCATACATTAAGTCCATACATTCAGTCGATACATTCAGTCCATAAATTAATTCCATACATTCAGTCCATACATTAAGTCCATGAATTTCAGTCCATACATTCATCCATACATTCAGTCCATACTTTCAGTCTATAAATTTAATTCATACATTAAGTCCATACATTCATTCCATACATTCAGTCGATACATTTAGTCCATACATTCAGTCCATACATTCAGTCGATACATTTAGTCTATACATTCAGTCCATACATTCAGTGCATACATTCAGTGCATACATTCAGTCCATACATTCAGTTCATACATTCAGTCCATTCAATCAGTCCATACATTCAGTTCATACGTTCAGTCCATTCAATCAGTCCATACATTCAGTTCATACATTCAGTCCATACATTCGGTCGATACATTTAGTCTATACATTCAGTCCATACATTCAGTGCATACATTCAGTGCATACATTCAGTCCATACATTCAGTTCATACGTTCAGTCCATTCAATCAGTCCATACATTCAGTTCATACATTTAGTCCATACATTCGGTCCATAGATTTAGTTCATGCAATCAGTGGATACATTCAGTCGATACATTCAGTCGATACAGTCAGTCTCTACATTCAGTCCATACATTCAGTCCATACATTCAGTCCATACATTCAATCCATACATTCAGTCCATACATTAAATCCATAAATTCAGTCCATATATTCAGTCCATACATTCAGTCCATACATTCAGTCCATACATTCAGTCCATACATTCAGTCCATACATTCTGTCGATATATTCAGTCGATACATTCAGTCGATACACTCAGTCCATACATTCAGTCCAAACATTCAGTCCATACATTCAGTCCATACATTCAGTCGATACATTCAGTCCAAACATTCAGTCCATACATTCAGTCCATACATTAAGTCCGTACATTCAGTCCATACATTCAGTCGATACATTCAGTCGATACATTCAGTCGATACATTCAGTCCTTACATTCAGTCCATACATTCAGTCCATACATTCAGTCCATACATTCAGTCGATACATTCAGTCGATACATTCAGTCGATACATTCAGTCGATACATTCAGTCCATACATTAAGTCCATACATTAAGTCCATACATTGAGTCCATACATTCAGTCGATACATTCAGTCCATACATTGAGTGCATACATTCAGTCCATACATTAAGTCCATACATTGAGTCCATACATTAAGTCCATACATTAAGTCCATACATTGAGTCGATACATTCAGTCGATACATTCAGTCCATACATTAAGTCCATACATTCAGTCCATACATTAAGTCCATACATTGAGTCCATACATTCAGTCGATACATTCAGTCCATACATTCAGTTCATACATTAATCCATACATTGAGTCCATGCATTCAGTTTATACATTTAGTCCATACATTCAGTCCATACATTCAGTTCTTACATTTAGTCGATACATTCTGTCCATACATTTAGTCGATACATTCAGTCCATACATTCAGTCGATACATTCTGTCTATACATTAAGTCCATACATTCAGTCCATACATTCAGTCCATACATTCAGTCCATATATTCAGTCGATACATTCAGTCCATACATTCAGTCGATACATTCAGTCCATACATTGAGTCCATACAATCAGTCCATACATTCAGTCCATACATTTAGTCCATACATTAAGTCCATACATTAAGTCCATACAATCAGTCCATACATTCAGTCGATACATTCAGTCCATACATTCAGTCCATACATTCAGTCGATACATGCAGTCGATACATTCAGTCCATACATTAAGTCCATACATTCAGTCGATACATTCAGTCCATAAATTAATTCCATACATTCAGTCCATACATTAAGTCCATGAATTTCAGTCCATACATTTAGTCCATACATTCAGTCCATACATTTAGTCCATACATTAAGTCCATACATTCAGTCGATACATTCAGTCCATAAATTAATTCCATACATTCAGTCCATACATTAAGTCCATGAATTTCAGTCCATACATTTAGTCCATACATTCAGTCCATACTTTCAGTCTATAAATTTAATTCATACATTAAGTCCATACATTCATTCCATACATTCAGTCGATACATTTAATTCATACATTCAGTCCATACATTCGGTCCATACATTCATTCCATATATTCAGTCATACATTCAGTCCATTCATTCAGTCCATACATTCTGTTGATGTTTGAATCAAGCTTATATACAACGTACACGATTCTTTAGAATGATCTTCCTCGATAAATGTATATACCAGGACAGTGCCTCATTATTTCCTTACGAATTTGATATTGTTCTAATGAAAGGTTGTCGGTTAAGCCATGTCAATATACCTGCTTGTTCCATTTGGAATTCATGCGGTTTTGAATTCACTGTTAAATATTTGTATTTATATGATAAATGTATTTATATTAGTAAGAAAAATAATTAGTCTCGCAACGATTGTTGTACAGGCATTTGAAATCCTGCTTCAAGCTACGGAAATATATGTATCAAAAAAGCAGTTTCCATGGTCAAAGTTTGTATTTCGTCTTATTTTCACCAAAGTCGCCCTTAAAAACAGCAAATTCCTAGATGTGCTTTCAATCACATAACTCAAATCACATCGGTTTTGTCTTTGTTTTTACATATACCAACACAGAAAGAAAAAGATAATCATGGGTTTTGTTGGTACATAATATTCATTATCTTAGTTGTCTGCACATTTTAAAAAACATGATCCACATTCTGTGGCAGTACGTTGTGCTTCATCCTTTATCTACATGTATGTTGTGCAAATTACTTTCTTTGGATTTTTTTAATTATGAACCATATGTTTATATTAACAACCATTCTGGTAGTTTGCACTCAACCTAGGATTTGTTTTAGGATCAGATGTAATAGCATATTCATTATATACGTTATTTATATATCAAAATCTCTAAAAATATAACATTATCTAAAACGAATTATATTTAGAACAGAAAACAAAAAAAACCCAAAATTTTGAAGTTACTTCATTTTAGAGTTATGTCAATCGTTATGACGTAAGCGAAATTTCATTGACGTTTAATTAGTCGATTGAATTAAAATGTGATGAAGAAATTATGTTTATGAAGTTTTCGTCATGAATCTTTTTTAAATTTTGAAAAGAAACTTTATAATTCAAATCATAAGATCATTCCCCTTTTCGGTAATCTTAACGAATATATAATAATTGTATATTGGCATTGTATATCATCGACAATGATAAAGCACTCAGAAGAAGACCAAAAGAGATTTGTTAGGTATAACTTATCATGAAGGTTAACAAAAAACAACCATAGCTGTTTTCATTGGCAACTCGCTGATTACAGTAATGAAGATAAAAACAAACTTATTATTTGATATTTAGATTTAAATATTCTTGTAAATAAAACAGTTAAACGTGTATTAAGGGCCATCGTTATCGTGAAGATACTGTACAAATCGTTGACCCGCACTACAATTATAAACATAGACTCTTTAAATTACTACAATTATGACTTCAATACACCATAACGTATTACCAGAACTTTAATAACAACACAGTATTAACTAATTATTTTACACACACATTTTCCAATATTTTTGATAAACACATTCTACTAGTCAAGATGATAACATGCTGAAGTCATTCTACAAACGTATAATTGCCGAATATAAATCGTTTCAATTAAACCCCATGTGTTTTAATTTATCTTGATTGAATTGCAGGAAACATGGTCATTAGACTAAAATTTATGCATTAAAAAAATGCGAATTAATATTTGTGTCATTTATGTTGGATCTATCTGGCAACCTATTTTGAAAACCTGTGTGCGATCAAACAGACATAAAGTTTTGCACGAAAAATGTTGAATTATATGCAGCAGCTAGTGGTAATCCAGTCGGAATTCTAAACAATTCTGAAGATTCGTATCATAATAATTCAGTAACATTAAAACGAATCTGTATTGCTCGTCACTATTATTCACCATGCTCTCTTTAAAAATTGAATACATAATCTTATTTGATATTCCTTTTCCTAAATTTTCGTAATTTTAGAGTTTGTTATGAGTCATGGCAAGCATAACATGTAACGTTTGCGAAGAAAGGTCTTGTTACTCCATGAAGAACACGAGTGTTTCTGATGGAGGCAACCTTGCTCAGGTTTAAGTTTTTCGTGAAAGAATAATGAGCCTCTTCGAATTTAAAGTGAGAGGTGTAGCGCTATAAATCCAGATTCAATCTACCATTTTCTAAGTTTGAAAATGTCTTTACCAATTCAGGATATTGACAGTTATTTTTGTGATTTTACTTTTTGTTACATGATTATTATCAGAATGTACTCTTAGAGTCTCCAACGCCTTTTAATATTCAAATTCAAATGTGTTGAAATAAACTGCAAATGACAATATCAATATTGATAAAAAAAAAAAAGATAATAGTAAGAAGTATTTTTTCTTCTCAAAACGATACAATAAAACAAACGGCAAAATATATATGTATTTTTTAATAATTATTTTTACACATAAAAAACAAATGAACATACATTATGAAAAAACAAATGAACATACATTATAAAAAAACAAATGAACATACATTATGAAAAAGCAAATGAACATACATTATGAAAAAACAAATGAACTTACATTATGAAAAAACAAATGATCGAAACTATAACAAAAAAAAAAAAAAAAAAAAAAAAAAGATTTTGTATTTTTCACTCTTCATATTTCATCATCGCACATGCCTGTGGAGTGGAGTCATCGTCACTTTCTATGTGACTATCTACGTATGAATATATTGTTTTGGAGAAGTCTATGTCAACATAATTTGTTCTGTTTTTAATACCATGAATGTGAAACTTGTATTCGTTTGGTTTTGGTTCAAAGCTAACTTCAATATAGCTAAGTCTATCAGGACCCTAGAATAAAAAGAAGAATGCATATTCAGAAAGTTATTATTATTGTATATTTGACATCATTTCTCCTCCTGAACATAAAATTATTCCCATAGAAAAAAGAAGTATAGTCATATTTTTCTATTTAATCATTTCTACCGCAGTTTCGTTTTACTGCTGTCAGTAATTCGGGTGCAATCATGAATTGGTTGACCTTTATTAGAAATCGGTTTGACAAATAGCAATGTATATGTTCAATTTTTAACACCATACCGTTGTCTAGCTACGGAATATGAACAATTTAGACTTATCATAGGTTTTAGCATCAAGATTGATGCCACATGTTGATCATGATTTGTCTACCCTTCGTGAACACATAAGATCATCCCTAGTTATTGGTTAGGTTCTTGATTCGGTCTATCAGGTTTGACGTTGTTCTATTTAAAGTTTCATTAGATATTGCTCATATAATTTGCGACCATATGACGGAAAAAGATATACAACTGAAATCTGTTAATAAACTACACGAACCTTCTTTGTCGCTGAGTTTACAGTTCCGCTAGCCTCTCCAACAGAATCTACAATAGCATTCCCTTGATGAAACAATACTATTTTCAAGAAAAGAATTCAACTATATTTTTAGGTGTATTCTACAGTATGATCACAAACGCAATCAACATATTTTTGTTAAACTAAAACTAAATCTTGATCTTTGTATTTAAATTCAGACAATTGTGCGCATGATAAATTTTAAATTTGGTATGTCGGTTTTTTATAACACAGGGCCGAATCCGCTAGCTGTTTGTGTGCTTGATACTATAACTAACTAAGGAACTAGCTATTGTGAAAAGTTTATTTTTATGACATGACATTCTTACTATAGAATTATTTAAATTAATAATATTTTGAATAACTCATTGTGCAGGTGGCACTGTTAACGCGATTCGGATTTTTTATATTTTGTTTCCAAATTGTTCAACTTTGATTTTATATTTTACTTTATTTGTACCTGTTATGACCAAAATTGAAAATGACACTACACATACCGATTGGGTGAACGACACAACATGTATGTAAAATTAAGAACTGAAATGGGGAATGTGTCAAAGAGACAACAACCCGATCAAATAAAAAAAACAACAGCAGAAGGTCACCAACAGGTCTTCAATGTAGCGAGAAATTCCCGCACCGGAGTCGTTTTTTTACACTAACAACATGTCTTTTAACTGTTTGCTCTGAATAGTCGTTTCATTCGTAATTTCATTGATTGCATGTTTTTCCTGCTTGCGACAATATGAAAACAAAATCATTATCGATGTGACGTCCTGTGAGTTGCCTTGTTTGTTTCGAAAGTATTTATCATTATGTCAGACGTTATAGAGCGATGGTATGGTACAAATCAATACAAATTATGTAATTATCTATATACAATGCATGAAAGCAAATGCATCAAATTCAATCGACCTAGAGTAGTGGAGAATCTCAAATACAAATATTTTAATGTAAGAATAATGCATGGCATGTAAGTCACCTCAAGTTATAACATTTTACAATCTAACCTCTATTCTCGTGGCGTTTATCAAGATAGTTTCTTTTCCGTTTCGGTGTTGTCGAGTAGGAGACGGTCTGTCCTATGGTAAGATTTGCTCGTCTGTCGATAGAAGAATATACAGGTACATCTAGGTTCTGTGCGACGGCATTCTGTACCACTGCATTCTGTTGTACATTGTTCTGCATCTCGTAAACATTGTTTTCAACAGCCCCAACGCCAACTTTAAAATAAAGCACTGTAAATGTACAACTAGATAAAAACGAAGTTGGAAAGATATCTTTACAAGAGGAGTTGTTTCACCACGTACCTTTTAAACGACTTCTAATTAGTGATTGTGTTTTATTGTTTTGCAGGCTAGATTCTAAATCAATTAAACTTAAATTGAAACAGTCAAAACATAAAACTAGATAGAAAATGGACTTGGAATTTTATTTCTACAAAAGGAGCTGTTTCAATATGTACCTGTTAAACGAATATCTGAGGTTGCCCAATTGTTCTCACGTTAGATTCATAATGATTTGAATTTAAAGGTTTGGAATTATCGACTTTTATTCAAGACACAACCCATTGCAAATGGAAATACAATCTGTTCGCAATCTCAAAAGAAACAATTTAACGGCGCGCAATTTCATTATTTTTTTTAAATAATATTGTCACCTATGAATGGTTTTTAACATATATTTATAAAACACATAAGAATTATCAAACATTGATGTGTAAAGCATACCTTCGTATATAAATTGCTGCCTTTTGAAGCAACTGGAAATAAAAAAAAATAAAAAACTTATTTTTTTACTATGGTTAAAAAAAATGTAATGTCGATGAGAGAAACATTCTATGTTCTTATGTTACACTATGACACCACTATGCCAGGTTGTGGAATTTGTGCTCAACTCCAACACATTTTAAAGGTGCTTGGCTTTGCTCAATGTTAAAGTCTCATTGGCAATCATAAAACATCTTTTTTTATATTGCACCTCTTGATAGATGGATCAAGAAGTCAAAAGCCTGAAGGTGACATGTTGTAGATTTTTTCGGTGTATCATATTTGTATTTTTTATTTTTTTTATACATAATTAAGGACGTAAGTTTTCTCGTTCGAAATATTTTTACATTTTTCCTTTTATACCTGTCTATATGGTATGCATGGGTACTGTGACCTCAAATTGTTAATTTCTGTGTCATCTAGATAGTTGTCTCCTTGGAAATACAACTACTTGCTTGTATTTTTATATTCATATTAAACATGTAAGTCAAAATCAAGTTGAACTTTCAATATTGAGTTGTTGAGGATATTGTTATTGTACAATGTAGCAGCGTATCGCGAATTGATTTTCATTTGGTTAAACTAATTAATCGTAGTCGTAGGATGCCAAACACGTGTTCTTCTTAAAATATATTTTGTTAGTGTAGGATTTAACCATATTTGTACTTGAAACGAGTACAAGTGACTATTCTTTTTTAATTGAAATTGAAGAAAAGCCTACCTGATTCTATCAAGTACTCTTACATTTCCTAAAAAATAATAAAACCCAAACTGATTTTATGAACAAAACTACATACAATGTATATTGATTATTTATGAAAATATATTTCTAGAACTTGAAACAAAATTGTAATTAGAGATAATACAAATACATCTGGACATTAAAAACGCATTTACTCATACAATATACTAGTATATTGTTGTATTTTCTGCTTTGTCTGATAATGTACCAGAATTTTTGTCGATGTTGTATCCTTTTCAATAGTTGTTCCTGAATTGTTGGGTATCTGTGTTAACACATATACCTGTAGCTTGTAACATATTTATAGATTATTAGAAACAAATGGAAACATACCTTTTTTATACTGCCAATACAGGACACCATTTGCTAATAAAAATGGAATAACCAACACCATAAATACAAGGTTCTCATTGTCATTGTTTTCTGTAGCTCCTAAACGAAAACATAATACAATATTTTCGTTATTATCTCATTTGATATACCTGAACTATTAGGTTTTTTTTTAGCATTACTGAATATCGTAAGTATGACGCATGCATAAACAAGACGCTCTTTTTGACGACCTAATTTGAGTCTAATAGTTTGCTGTGTTAAAGTGTAGTACATGACCCACTTCATAATAATATTTACCTGTCCTGATTAGTTTCTCATCTGTCATATTACTCGCCCCTTTTATGTTTTTGGAGTACATTCGAATGAAGTATTCAGTTCCTGGAGTAAGTCCATCGATAGAACCAGTGTGCGTCCTGGGATCAGAGACAGGTATTGTATTCCAGTACTGCACATCACGTCTACGATACTGGATGACGATCGACTGTGGAAATCCACCATGAAACCTTTCACGCCATTCTACAATAACCTTACTTTCCTTAGGCATTATCTTCATAATTTCTGGTGTTTCAGGACAACCTGCAAATTAAAGCAAATACATCTCATTTTTTACGAGATGACGTCCTTATTTTCTTATTGTATTATCTTATAATGTTTCATTTTGTATAAGTGTTGAAGGAATGCCTCTGCAATAGTAAAGTCAGTCAGAATAGAAACCTTATCAATATCACTAACTGTCACAATATCTTCACAAAATCATGCAATTATTTTTAGTGATTATGTGAACGGCGTTCTATTTGCAACCTAGGAAGAAGTATAACAAAATTAATATTTTCAGGTCAATTTAAAAACCAAGATAAATTGGAGGCAACAGCAATCTTCATTGCCTGAATCATTAACTAGAGGGATAGTAATGTTTTCCTATTATTTACATAATGAATGATTAAAATGTAGAGAAAATATTACAAGTACAAAGATGGTTGCTTACTTGCCGAACGAAAGGAAATGCTGAAGTTCGCTGATCCAAACTTATTTCTCAGTTTTATTGTATATGAACGGAAGTCATATTCATTTTCTATGTTCATTGAAATGACCAGTCTACTGCCATTCACAATTACAGTTTTGTTGTATACTTTGTCCATTAACCTCCAAGTTTCCAGAGTATAATTGTCGTTAGAATGAATCTTATCCTCACCAAAAACAGTAAAGTTTGTAATCTCTGGAAAACTGACGAAGTCAACGGTAAGGTTTCCCACTTGACCTTTAAATCCATATTGTGTGTTATAGTTGGAGGTTACAAAATATGGTTTTCCTGGAGAAATATTTAGAGAGGTTAATGTCTTTTTTAGGGCAAATTATGTATATGTACATTATTTATTATACAATAAGAACAGATATTTATATTAATTTGTTACATCACTCAATTGTTAATGTTGTGTTCCAATACATTAAAACATCGAAATGAGATATTTACATACTTTTTAATACAAAACTCGACAAAATAAGATTGCAGCAGTCATGCATTGTTGAAATGCACTTCTGATGAATGAAAAATTGGTACCGTAAAAGTATTGTTTTGAATTGTGTTTTATTGTTTTTTTTACGATCCCTCAACAAAATAGATGAGTTCATAAAATTACTCGACAGTTGTTTGATTTAAAAAAAAATACTCACCTTGTGCTTTGAGAAAAAAATCTCCTCGAACGAAAAACTTGCTACCATTCAACGACACATTATTAGAAGCGTGACAAATATAAATTCCTCTGTCGTGATGGCGATCTGTTTCTCCTGGGGTAGTTGGAAGTATTAGTCTACCCCTGCCATCGTCCGGCAGATATCTGATCAGATCATAAGAGTCAGACCTATGTTCCCACTGTTTATAGATGTATTGATCTGGTACCCCACATGCTACACAGTGTAATTGTCTGTAGCTACCGCGGTCTTCAAATTTGACAAGTACTGTTGGCGGATCTGTGAATTAAGAAAAACAAATTATGTAGTAAATTGAGGCGACAATAGTTTATTAATGCTGAAATCTTATAAAACGGCATTTATCTATTATATATGTCAGAAAAATCACACGTTATGCTTAATCATGAACAAGGTTCTTTTACTTATCATGAAATGAAAATAACCTTCTACATCATTATGTTTATCAGCAGTATTAAGTGAAGATACATAGTAATACTAAGCACTTGATTTTAGGTTTAAAACAAAGTGCACCATACATTAAGCCACTTTTACCAACCTGATATTGAATATTGAACAATGGATATCGTTAACAAGCTAACAATGTACGTTGTCTACGTGAAATGACAATAGTTAAACGAACTCAGACGATCCAAACTTAAAATGGGTATTGTTTTAGTGTTTTGTGACAATCTATTCATTAAATTATCATTATTTTTTAATGAGTTATGTTATTCTTTAAATTAATGTTATTTCCTAACAGGATGCATTATTACTGTTTGCCACCATTTGTTCCAGGATTCTATGACCTTGTTGTAATATTTGTGTTTTCGAAAAATGTGGGGTGCTTAACTTTTTTCTCTGTGTACATGTATATATGCAATTCATCGACCGTGAAAAATATTCGAAGAAACATTATGCATTATATGCAACTATGTAGATTTTGGCAATTCGATGATGTTTTATTGTGAAATTAACTATTATGAAACTTACAATATACTACAATGGTCACTACATCTGAGGCGCTGCCAGCCATATTTGTGACTGTGCATCTGTACTTTCCTGCATGTAGTCTATTAATGCTCTTAATGTTTAAATACTGTGATCGCCCATCCAGTGGACTTTCGTGTTGGAACCTTTTCTCCCATTTCAGTTCTTTTACTTCGTGGTTTGAACTGTAGTTGCAATACAATTTCAAATTTTCTCCTTCATGAATACTCAGGGTTTTATTCAAGGTAATCGAAACAATTGGTGGCACTGTTTACAAAATAATACATTACCACGATTACACACAATTTGAGTGTTGAACAGATAAAATAACAATATAGTACCGGTTCAATATACAATGTATCGATCAGTAGTTCTTAATTCAATTTATCAACATTTATTTTCGTCTTACAGAACATTTGAAAAATAAGACAGTTAGCGAATACAGATAATTTTCTGAATTGCAAGAACAAAAATACAGAAAAACAACAATATCAAGCATCACTTTAAATTGTTTACAAGTCTTCACGATATATTGAAAATGTATGATTATATTTCAGCAAACATTTGTTAACTGATTTTTTATAATATAGTAATCAGAAGATTAGATAACTCTTTTACCAAGTCATACTTTGTAAAAGTAAACCGTTATAGGTCAAAGTACGATCTCGGACACAAAGTCTTGACTCGAACCCAACAAAAAATCCCCCCAAACTAGTGTAAAAATATTTAAACGGTAAAACAAACGGTCTATATGAGAAACGAGAAACACTAAGTAACCACAATAGTAGTTTCGTTATTAAAACTGTAAATTCTAAATAAATATAATGGTGAAGAAAAATCATTTTATAACATTTCCTCGGTAAAAAACAACAACAAAGAAATAGCGAGCTTTAATCTTATGAATATAGTACTTACTGTAGATAAACAACTGAACAGTGCGTTCCATAGAATATTGTGCTATATCGCTTTTTGTTGCACATGTATAGTTTTGCAAATGGTCTTTTTGTTTCGGTACGAATGAATAAATTAACGATGCTGATATTTTTTCCTCTAAGGTTTGATTGTGAACTACCCACACTAATTTTCCATTTGGAACCCCATGGTTCACAGTACAGCTCAATTTCAGTGCACGATTGAGATATCCGTACACTATGTGTTTAGCATCTTCCTCTACTATCGTTAGGTTGCTTGGGTATGCTGAGAATATATAACAATATTTTCGTTTTTATAAGAACAAGTTTTATGTTGTTTGTATTTTGCAATGTTATTGTTGATTGTTGCAAACAATGGTACTAGTTGATTTTCTCGTTAAGATTAACTGAAAAATCTGATTAGAAAACTAATTAAGTAATGGCTATGTTTCACTTTTTTTTTGCAAGTGTCACTGATTAATATTTTTTAGACGAAACGCGCGGTGTCGCAAATGTAGAATTAAATCCTTATCTGAGATATAGGTATATTTTCAACTACTGGAACGATGCCACTCCATCGCAGTAGTTATCAACACTTTTGATCATTGATATGATCATAAATAATAATTCACATTTACCAAATTTTCTTAGGCTTTTCTACCTCAGTAATAAATTACCTGAGCTGTATTTGGCAAAACATTTTAGGAATTTTGGTACTCAATGCTCCCAACTTCGTACATCATTTGGACTTTCGAGTGTCACTGATGAATCTATTGTGGACAAACGCGCATTTGGTGCAAATATAAAATTTTAGTCCATGAACAGTTCATTGCTATCCGTCTTGAGGCATGTGTCTGTTCTAGACAAAGTCATTTAGCAACTTGCAAACACAGGACAATATGATTACAAATGTGAATTTAATACGATTTATTCAATCTGGTTAATTGATAGTGATGTTTTATCAAAAAGAAAACTTTGAAATTGAGATGTTTTTGAAGTAAGTATATACCTATTATAATGACTTACTTCCTATTTTCAAAGTAAAGAATTCCTCCCCGAAACTGCCCTTAACACATTTGTAGTGCCCTTCATCTTCACTGGAAAAATGTCGAATTTGTAAATCATACTGATGACTTCCATTGACATGTATAATAGTTAGTCTGTTGGATTTAGACAACTTGGGATTTATGATATCCCCATATCCATATGTAGAATAATTGTCTGGTCCCTGCCATACTATTTGTTCATTTGACAACTGGTCACATGGTAAAATGACTGTATCATTTTCAAAATGGTACAACACGTTTACTGCCAACAATTCTGTAAAAGTTTTACTTAAACGTTTTTAAAATATCAAAACACCATAAATATTCACTATTATAATTTATGAAAAAACATATAATTATTAGTATATTGCACCTCTCCAAAATAAAGAATCCTCAGACTAGCCAGCCTAGCGTTTTGGTATTTTTTTATTAATATGTTACAGGGTTTATTGTTGTGCTGTACTTGTAAACATAGAGGTAAGGGACAAGACAAATACCGCTTCTGTGTGCTGGGTATTTTCCTTCGTGAACCCATAAGAAGGCTTATGCTTATGTCTTCTCTTTGGTCGAACTGTTTTATCATTGCTACACATTCCACATTTGCTTTTTTGTTTTCGAATATTATAAACAACGTTGCTTCATAAATCAAGTTGTTTAAGGTCAAGGAACAGTAAATGGGCTATTTCGCAGATTTTGCTAAAAATTTGCATACAACCTTGGCTCGTTGAACTACAACTGAAAATCGAAAAAATAATACATTTATCTTTTTTATTATCTGAAAAATTGCAGATTGATTTCTTTTCATATGGGTGAACATTTGTATAGAAAGCACATGGAATCGGCGAAAAACCTTCTAAAATTTGTCTTAAAATCGCCAAATCACTAATTCCACTCCATAGATTTTTCTTTAAAAACTATATTTTGTTGACACATTAATTTATGTTTTAATGATATAAAATAATCATAGGGTCACCGACTTCGTTTTTTGTCTAATAATCAATTTGTTACCTTGTTGGTAGTGAACAACGTCAAAAATCAACGTTTTACGGTCTGCAACGCGATAACGTTACGATTATATCGACGTTTTATCGGATTTTTTCACAAAGAACGCAACTTTAAATGAAGTATACCGTAAAAACGAAGTCGGTGACCCTATCTTTATTTTGCATCATTATAACGAAAATTTATGTATCAACAACATATAGTTTTGTAAGAAAAATCTATGGAGTAGAATTAGAGATTTGGCGGTTTTAAGACAAATTTTAGAAGGGTTTTCGCCGATTTTATGTGCTTTCTATACAAATGTTCACCCATTTTGTAAGAATTCAATCAGTAATATTTCAAATGATAACTGAGATAAATGCAATATTTTTTCGATTTTCAGTTGAAGTTCATCGAGCCAGAGTTGTATGCCAAATTTTACTGAAATCTGCGACATAGCCCATTTACTGTAACTTGACCTTAAATCTGTATCGCGACAGAAGAAGCGGTACAAGAAAATATATTCAAATAAAGTGATTGCAACAAATTTTCTTACATGTACCTGTCACGCCACTGAGTCTTACATAACAGTTTAAATTAATAAAGAAACATGCTAGTACGTAGTAAGTGCCTTTCATCAATACAGAACAGACGACTGTTGAGTTCAAAAGATAGGCGAAAGATACAAAAAAAGACCTTCAAAGTTAAAAATTAACTAACAACGTCTAGGCTAAAAATGAAAAAAAAAAACCACTCAGACCGGTGGTTTTCCTGTTTGAATAGTTTTACACTTGGAATTTTTGGGCCCTTTAAAGCTTGTTTTTCGGTGTGAGCCAATGCCCCCGTGTTGATATAATAATTTTCTTTTATAAATTGATATTTGGATGGAGAGTTGTGTCATTGGCCATGTTGGCACTCACACCACATCTTCATATATCTATACACAACAGTACAAAAACATCATTAAAACAAATAATGAAACAAACAATGGTTTATAATCTTACCTGAAAATGTAAAGAAAAGGCAAATCAGTTGTGAAATTCCCATTCTCAATCCCTGAAAATATAAATATATAATATTGACATGTCAGTATTATGTATTTTAGGAAAAATGTTTGATGATCCCTAATTTGTCTTTGGATATGATGTGGGCTATGCCTCTTGTTTAACAACTCAATTTTGCATATGCCTTATTGCTACATACAGATAAATTGCTTATATTTCAAAATGTCTAATACTCACCATTATCTCTACAACATGATGCAATACATGGCTTTAAATTCAAAATTTCCTCTTATTAGAGTTCAAAATATTAGAAAAAAATGATTTGATGATTTCCTTCCTTTCACCTAGACAGGAAATATCTATGTAACATTTGTTTCATTTCACGTTACGCTAATTTGAGCTCAATTCACTATGATCATAATTGTTATCTTGTGTTTTATATAAAATCTGAAGTAGGTAGCATATATATATTTCATAATGCATTTCAATGTATGTTGGCGTTTTTTTTTTATCAATTCAGTGTTTATATTTTGTCTTGTTTCCTTTCTGTTTTCCCCTTAGTCTTTATTATTCACACGAATATATTTTATTTAATTTCGATTTATGACTATTGAACAGCAGTAATAGTTACTCCTTGATATTCCATGTCATTCTCACAACACTTCTAAGAGAGGGTAGACAGATACCATAAAAACCTTCAAATTCATAGATCGAAACTAAACTGATAGGACCACGGCACAAAATAGAATAATACAAACAGACAAACAATAAGTCACAAGAAACAACTCAGAAAACTAGAGACTAGGCAAAATGAACTCTATAAAAAAAAATTGGTGGGGATCTTATGTGCTCTGGGAGGGTAATCACATCCTGCTCAACATTTGACACTCGTCGTATTGCTCATATTATTTCAAATCTGGTAATTAGTCAGTAGATTCGTTTAAAGGAAGAAATTTGTAGTTACGACATATGAAAAATATCCGATATCATCTGTGAAACGGATATCCCATAACAGCCAACCAACTCGTGATGGCGTCCAGACAATTTTCGACGGGATGATTTCAACTTCACCGGTTCGATAAATTGCTTGTGAGCATCAACCCTTTATCAATGAAATCATGATAGAAAAAGACTCGGGAACATCGTATCAATTGAGAGATATATACTCAGTATGCAGGCGCGACTTGTATGCTGTTTCATAGAAATGGAAAATTCACAATTAGAGTGCTGAAATAATCTTTGTTGTCGTAATGTTTTGTTTTCAACCGACCATCCTTGTCAATTTTTAGATGTAAATTCAAGATATGAGGCAGATGTAAGAATCATATCTGTTGTAGCTCTTATATTAAGTTCTAACTTGTTTAATACACATTTAATGGGTATTATGGGTTCTTAGCGTGTTAATATATTGTATAGTTCATTTAATTATATAACATGTATTCAGATACAACTTCTGAAAGTTATAGGTACAATGTAAGTCTACATATTTTCGGTGTTGGTTTATGCATATAAAGTTAAATAAAATAATACAAACAGCTTGATCCCGTCTGAATTCTCTTACACAAACTTGATGCGACATGATAGCTTTTTGTATCTGATCTACAAAAATATACTGATTTCTTTCCGTATATTATATCGCATTCTGTACAGGATATGCTTTCAATTTAATATCTTCTTCTAGCCAATATAATTTTTGATATCATATAAAAGATAATCAATGAAAACTGATATATGTTACGTAACAATTAAATATGGCCTGCATATCTTATTAAACTTTATAACTTTGTACTGTGCGGAAAAGCAAAAATGCACAGCCGATTTAATTAATTGGTGCCGTGTATGTTGTCACTGTAAGTTATGTTTTGCTCGTAACATAAACTATGATTATATAAATGCATGTTTAATGTTAATATACTTTTATATTAATGGCATGTTATTTTTCTTGATTTTTTTTTCCTGATTTATTGTTACAAGTGTTACTGTTCTAGTGAAAATATTGCTCGAATTTTAAGATATGCTATAAAAATTCATTGTTCTTCAGTGTAATCAAATTAACATTGTAGTAGATCTATTAATTTTGCTTATTGTCAGGTTCAGTGTTTTATTCGAATAACGATCAATTTTACTGTTTTTTTTTACCGAGTACGATGTGTCTCTTCATTAAAGAAATTGGTATCTATATTGGTCATTATCATTTACTAATCAAAGAAAGACATATTATTTCAATACTTGTTGAAGGGATATAAAAGTCAAATATATTGATGTCACTGCAAGGGGAAACAAACTGAGATTGAGTTAACATTAATATATCAATATATGTTTCAAACCGCCCCTAGATAGTTCATAATAAGACTTTAGCCTACTTTTTATTGCTGACAAATTAGATGCTTATAGTTTAAAAAAAACGTTCATAGGGCACTGTGAAGATGTAGTAACGCGTTATTACTTCTAAGGACACTTACGGAGTGATGGTACTAGTAGAATCCAACAATATGACAAAACAATTCGGAGTTTTGCGTTTTCAAAGATTTGCAACTCTCTACTCCGTATTTTGCCCTTTAATTTTCAAATTCGGACGACAAGGATAGCTATTAGGTAAACTAAATGTGCGCCTGGCGTAAATATTGTAAAACATTGTTACTTTTAATGACTCATTGGTTACACCTATATATCACCTTGTTTTCCCTTGATCATTGTATTTGTATTCACTCCAAACATCTTTATCGTTGATGTCTGCAGTTTCTGGTACTCTACATGTACCTATATTGTTTAAACGCAAGTTTTGCTGTGTAACGGTCACTCTTTCCATATTCGCAACCCCAACCCAACACCACACTTATTATATCTATATTTCCTAGTGTTACATTCTGTATCTCCCTACCGATCGCTTCTCTGTTTTCAATGTTTATATATAGAAAGTCTTAAACACTATTTCTGACATTAGATCACCTAGAACTCCAATAATTTCACTTGAACAATTGTGTATTAACAGCACTGATGAATATTTCATTTTTGAATACTTAAGCCATCTGCTCATATATAATCTATAATTAATTCATCTCCGTTTAAATTTAACAAAAAAAAAACAAATATAATTTCATTCATTATAAGAAAAAAATATCATCTCGTCAATCGATATTTTTAATGGATGATTCCCCCTTAATATTTTCAATTCATATAAATCATTTTACACGCATACTATCTCTGCCAAACATTTAATCCATACTTATGTCATGGTTTGAATTACAAGTAGAACGTCTTCTGATGAAGTGGAAAGGAAATTGCCTAGTTTCGTCTGTATGTATATATAACTTCTATTATATTTTTTAATTAACTACAACTGTTGTGACAATGCATGTATTTAACTATGTTCTTTAAAATATGAACATTTTGATTGTGATTATTATTCAAATCGTATAGTATTTTACGATAGCACTTGCACATATGTTCGCATATTTAGACAAACAAATCATTGGAGTTGTTGAGTACATTTCATTTTCCGAAAATTCGAATTCTGAATACATGACTTAAAGAGTATCAATTATTCACTTTTACTTTCGCTTTCTGGTTTACCAGGAATTTAAAATCCTGGGTCTAGTGTTGTATTTTCATATATGTGTTTGGATATAGTAAACACAGATCAAATCTTTAAAGGTGAGAATCTAGGATCACTGCTTTTTAAGTACATTCTACCCGGTAAAGATTAACTTTGCATCCGATCATTTTAAATCTATTGTTATTGTTAATTTTTATACCTAAATTTGCAAGATATTCATATTATCATGATTATACCTGTATATTACCTTATATACTAGTAAAGCCTCAAGTTTTTGTCCCTTTTCGAGAACATGTGCTGGTGATCATATATTGTATTAATAAAATAAAATCTCTTTCCACTTATTTGGTTTTTAATTGAAATGTGTTGGTTGTTCAAAATATGAAATTTATATAAAAGAGGGAGCTGATGAGTTATTTACGTTCTTCGTGATTGAGGTATTTTGCTGGTCTTAAGTCGATTTTGCATTGATTTATTGTTCGTATTTCATAACAGACACCACCTCCAGTTGAACTTCAGATTTTACTCATATATTACATTAACATCTGACAATGACCTCACTCTTATGTTTCGGGATATTGAACAGTATAGTTAGATAAAAATGAAAATAACACTATAGAGATTTTTTTCTTTCAAATTGACTTTTCCTGAATTGAGTTTTGGGTTGTCACACACAAACATATTTCACACACCAAATCCCAGATCTGCTACCCCAAACCCGGAACCTCTAATTCAAATGTTGTAATTCGTTTTCATTTGTAATATTGATTTATTTCATTGTTTATTCGTTTCTGTTTACAATGTATTAAAAAAATACAAATCATATATGTTTGTTAATTAAAACTTTGTGATACCCCCACTGATTATATATATAGTCGTTAGATATTTAAATTGTTATGTACTGGTTTAATGACAAATGGTCATAACATATACCTCCTTACTATTCATAATAAAATAAATTGATTAGTTCAATATTCGATTCGATATTCACTTATATAATCCATAAGAAAGAAAATCCTTAGTCACTACTTATTACATCTATAAATTGATGAGTCTATTTGAATATTTGTTTCAATTCATATGCAATATTGAAATGTGTTGAACGTTTACGCCAATACAAACACTTTGCATAATTAATAATTCATAATAATGTCAAGGTTTTCATTACACATAAAACGTCTTCTTACGTAGTGGAAGGGATATTGCCGACTGTTTTTATCTGTATGTATATCATAATATTGTTATATATGGTTTGATTTTGTTTTGAATTAAGTGAAATTGTTAACGTTATGCAAATATTTAGTAATGTTTTCTTAAATGATTAAACATTTTTTCGTCATCTTGCAAGTATGAATATATTGTCAGCTGATACTATTAAAGGAGTAAATTATTTAAGAGTAAAGTCAATTCGTAGTATATGACATCAAACAATAAATTAGAAGGGTTTATAATCATCTTACATTATAATAAAAATATTTTCATATTCGCTCCCTGATTTAGCCAGAATTCGACGTCCTTGATCTAGTCCTTTTATTATGCTTGAATGCAAATGATATGATAATAGAACTTGTCATTCGTTAACAGGAAGACTAAACCATTTCTGCTTTTAAGTTGTCTTATTGTCTTATTTAAAAGAAACATCATCAGGAACTATATTGTTTACCTTTGAATGGTTTTATATGTTTTTCATTGATAAATAGCCTTTTGGTCAGTATACAACCTAGCAATTATATCTACAAAAACATTATTTGTAAAGTGTTTTAAAAGGATATTTAGTGTGCAAGTAAAACTTTATTACTGTTTACCTTTTATGCTATCGCGGTTTACTGATCAAATGACCTTTTTGATTTAACCTATGATAATACTTTCAAATATGACAGGTAAATATATACCATTACATATAATTAAAAGTGTGTAAGTGATAAGTGTAACAGGTGAGAGATACACATAATTAAAAAGGCGGAACCATAGTTGTAAATTTAAAAGTCATTTGTGGATTCAGGTCTGTATAATATTTGGAAAAATTTGAAAAGGTAGTTTTCGATAAAAGACGGTAAAGTACGTTTTTGGATTTTTTTTCACTTGGTAAAGTGACTGCAAGTTGAGACCTTGATGTATATGATTATATATAATTGTGAATTTATCAAAACGACTTTATTATCAATATTTCTATTTAGTATGTGGAAAAACAATATGCTTATTCTAGAAATGGTTTTGTTAAATTGATATAACTGCTTCAATATATATCTTTTCCAGCAAATTTCCAGAAAATTAAAAACAAAATCGTTGAGATCGTACTTTTTTCATGTACATTTAAATTGTTAAAAGTTAAAACCTTAAGGCGTTGTAAATTGAGTTCTAAAGATTGTATTTCCTGTAATTGCGTTGCTTGAGTTTAAATTGATTGTTTAACTCTATTGTAACCAAATAACTGCATTGAAATAGGGAACAGTTGTATACTGGTGTTCAAAAGTAATAAATCGATTGAGAGAAGACAAATCGGTGCTACAAATTCATACCCAGTGAAACATATCATGTACAAGAGGAAAACATAGGAACTACAGAACCATTGAAGTGAAATGAAAACAAAAGTCAACATATATTGAAACAAACAATAATAAAGATAATAGCTGCCATATTCCTGACTTGGTAAAGGGCATTTAAGAAAAATATTGGTTGAACCCTAGTTTAATGACTAGCCAAACCTTCCTCTTTATGGCAACATTTTGTGACAAATATACAACACAAACCACAAATTCACGTCATTGATCGATATAATGTAACCATTATTTCACTTTAAGTTAAAAAAATTAATGAAATAGTTGTGGTATTTCATTCCACAGACTATTTATCAGTCAATAGTGTCAAAGACTATTACCCCGGTTAATAGTTTTATAATCATCTTTCCCGTACTTTTTCATGCTGTTTTTTTATTGGACAATAAGGCATTGATGATGTCATTGACTTTTTGGCTTGGCAAAGTCAAACTCTAATCTTGTAAACGGTATAATCAGTTTGCGTCGATTTTAATTTCACTTACAAGAAGAAATTATAAAAGAGAGAAAATCTTCGCGCTCATTTTATAAAGATCTCGAATATAGTACCTTATTCATAATATGGGTTCTGTGTTGTTCAGTATGATAAAACGCCTTATGACTGGTGTTCCGGGTAATAGCAAGTTTGTTGTCCCTTTGCATACCGACTTTTGCTCTCGGCTTTGGCTCGAGCAATAGTTAGTATCTCTGGGACAACAAACGTGCTATTACCCTCACACCCAGTCAATAGGTGTATACTAGTAAGAATGCGACTGTTTTACTGAGTTTATGCTGGCTATAAAACCATGCTTATTCTACTATTTTCAAGTCAGGAGTAATTGATATGTAACCCAAATAAAAAGCACACAAATTAGACGTACGTCGTTTCCATATGTTTTCATTGATAACATTTGGGACACAGTTTGAATCGATTGACCTTTTTAATCAACGACAATAACACTGCTTGATATTGTGTGAATATCCTCGCTCGGGGACATTTTTGATATTTGAAAATAAAAAGATTTGGCACCAAATCGTTATCTCTGCTGCTATTCCTGTACTGTTGACAAATCCAACATGTAGAACTATACCATTTAATAACGTAAGGTGCTATTCATTTGTATAGGTACACAGCCACGATTAATTACGTTACTTTTAAAAAATCAAATATAGTTTATAATCATTATTCCACCATTATGTATTTGGGAGATCAAAATACGCACCCTCAGTTGTCATCACTTTACCATCGTCAAATTTACAATTTGAGTACGACAACAGTCACCAGTTAAATTCTATAATGCACCAGTTCATATCAATCGTACATTTCCTTGTTTGTTTATTAAGAGTATATGTTTTCACTCTCTTTTGCAAATGCTTATCTTACATCATGTTTAAAATTTTAGAATGGTGAAATTGTTGTTATGTTCGGTAAAAATCATGTAAATTGCAGACCGTTATAGTTAGAATCAAATTAGATTAATATGACGAATTTAACTATTATATCATACTGATGAAAGATCAATGTTATCCGAAAATATATAGATGATAACATTTAATGTTTCCTTTTTTCATATTTGTTTTGTTTTGTATACTTTTGAGGCGTTGATATATAGTTATTTATACCACACGAATTAATTCATTATTGAAAGCTTTTACTAGATAAATTGATGTCATTTGTTATGTGGTATAACGTTGTCTAATTGATACATCTTATTAATCTTGTATGTATATAAATCCCTCTGATGATATACAAATACCCAATTTATTTATAAATCAAATACTTAGAGCGGTGCGTATACACGATATTTCTTAATATATTAGTCATATTCAATTCACTTTTAAAAATACAATAATCTTAAAAAACCTTTACGATCTTTTGCATATTATATCATTTACATTTAGGCTGATTTATGTTTTTTTTTTCTGAATCCCCAATAAATGGTCCTATACTTCTTAATATTTTTATACCTCACATAAACATTTTAAAATTGCTTGGACAGATAACATAACAAAACATTAGTTTTCCTGTGCATAAAAGAAGTGATAACTTTTTAGAGGTCACTTTTGTCTATATCAACTACTGCTGTAGTGTGGGTACATTCCTCTACAATGTGTCCGTAAACGAAAATATGCAATGTGAAAATAAACATAAAACTTTCAAATATATACAATATATTTGTGTTCCAGAGATATATCCTTCGTATTTCTTTATATACCAATATCATCTGAAAATTAAACAAAAAGTTATTTATAAATGAGAAAAGGTTATTCCTTAGCGCATCATTTATGTTTTAAAATTGACGCTGAACATTTGAACACTCAATTATGTAACTGAATTCTTTATTTTGAAGGTGAAATGGAAAAACAAAATTTGAGAATAGTATTTGCCAGAGGAACATCCATTGAAAAACTTGCAAATATCAGTGTAGTGTTACGTTATCATATTAATGATCACCTGTCAAATTGGTTTAAACCGTTTTACTTGCAAGTAGAAATAGCAAAGTGTTGTGGAACACACACGTGTGTTTCGGATGTTATAGAGATACTACACATTACATATTTAAAAAAAACTAATGCAGCAATACAAACTAAATATAAGTGTGTCCGTCATCAAGCATCAATTTTCTACATAGTTCATCATACAATGAATAAACGTGACAGATATATTCTGAAACGGCACGTGGAAAACATGAATATAATCAAGGGAATACAAATGTTTCCTGAAATGACAAACTGGAAATGCTATGCTTTCAACAGATATGTAATCCCATCATTGCACCTGCTGACTATTAAAAGTAAGCTTACGAAATGTGGAGAAGCTGAACATCAAGTTAAAACCATAATAAAGAAGATACATCTTAATAAAAAATTAAAAGAGACGCATTCCAAGAATTTTATAATGTAAGTATTTAATTTATCGACACAACATAATACAGAGTATAATGTATAATGAACTTTTTTGCTGACTAATATAGAACGATAAACATATAAGATGTTTTTGTTGCGAGTCATTCACATACATTGTCATTAAATACGCCTCATTTATTTCCCTTTTCTCTTTATATGTGATTAAATTTAAATCCTCAGCCATTCCTAACTATCGTCTTTTAGTATGCAAATGGTAAACAATGACTTCTAGATTTCTATGAGTTAGACAAAATAACTAAAAAATGAACAGATGGATAGTTGTTTAGTCTTCTCTTTTTTAACGAAATGATGTTAAGCATGTTTAATTATCTCTATCACAGATAATCCCGGATATGTTTAAATTTTTGTAAACCCGAGACTTTTTTAAACCAGGTTCAACTCACCATTTTTTCAAACAATGCACTGTACCAAGTCAGGTAAATTGCCATTCTTACATTGAAGTTCGTTTCTGTGTGTATTTCATTTTGGTGTCGTGTTTCTGTTGTGTCGCAGTTCTCTCATCTCATATTTGATACGTGTCTCTTAGGTTTAGTTTGTAACCCGGATTTATTTTTTTCTCTTTTGATTTATGAATGCCTTTTTTATTTAAACTTTCAATTCAACCCAAATTTTAAACCAGTTTGTCATTGAAGTTTTGAGATAAACAGATACATAAAGATATTGTGTTTTTTTTATGAAAGACTTTTGACATCAAAAGATGTCAACATTCATCTTTTAATGTCATATATAGCAAAATCACTAAATTGTAATACGTTATGAAAGTTAAAGCGTTGTATCTCTCAATGATGTAAGCAAATGAAAACAAACAAAACTATCACATAAACCGGAGTCATTTAGAAAGTTTGTGTTTGATTTATAAGGCTATTTTAGTGGGTTTTGTCGGTAATTAGTTGTATAGCCCTTGTTATCCGTTCGTTTGAAGTGATTGAGCTTTTGAATTTCCATTTGGCTAATGACTCCCTAGTTGAATTAATCTCGGAGTGTGGTATTTTAGTTGTATTATTTTTTTAAAGCAAAGTTTGCTTCATGATCAGTACACATTTGTAGTGGTATCTTTATTTTACAGACGGTGTAGTCGTTCAACCAAATATGTATTACTAGTCATTATAGTGCTATGGTATGCAGCGAAAGCAAACAGTGCAGGTGGTAAATATAGATTAAGATGAACAATTTCTTTAGATAGCAATCAATTTAGCATTTTTCAAATGACGCATACAATAACTGAAATAGGAGTAGGCGCGATAATAAATGTACATGGTTCATAATATAACATTTATTTTTTTATTGGAAAGTGTTTCAGGTGGAAGCATGGTAGTAACGTTAAACATCGAAAATAAACTGACAACGCTATAGCTAAAACCCCAAAATACAACAGACAATAGTAGAAACAACATTGAAAACTAAAGACTAAGCAACACGAACAAACCAAAACTGGAGGTGATCTCATGTGCTCTTAAGGATTAAGCAGAATCATTTACGAAGGAAATATTTCAACTTCAACATTTGGAACTCTTGGTGTTAAAGTTTTTTTGTGAGCAGCAATCCTCTATCAAGAAACTCATGATAGATATATATACTCCGTTTGCAGGCGCTGCTGAATTGTTGCTTTATTGAAATTGAAAGTTCATAATTTGAAAGCTGAATTGATCTTTTGATGTCGAAAAGTTTTGTTTTTAACCGACAATAGTTGTCGTTAAAATCCTTAACAATATCCCCTTTGACTTGAGTTTAAATAAATTTATTTCAGAACAAATTACCAGAAACCATATAGCTTCTGATTCAGTATAATTACATGTTTCCTATCACACACGATATAAGATTCAAACTTGTATCAATGACGTTTGTTTATTCCTTAAATGGTTGTAGTTTCAATAATCGTGTGCGATATTGTCTGACGACAAGGCTATCTTTTTGTATATATCCAAAATATTATACAGTCTGTCCAAGGTAAGAAAAAGCACGAGTCAAACATTAGGCTGTTGGTATCGTTTTCACTTAAACTGTTTCAAATTTAGTCTATTTTGGCGTAGTTTATAGCAGAAAACCCATTATATGTCAAAGTACGGTCTTAAAAATTGAGCCTTGGATAATATCGAACAGTACGCTATAAGAGGACTCGTGTAATAACATTCAAACTGGACAACCAACATTCTAATGTAGATAAATTGAGATTGTGATGACTGCTGTACACCTATTTTGACAATTTTACCTATTGTGTCTATTTTGTTCATACATCGTTGTAAATATCATGGAATTTGTTGCGACTGTCATACAAGTGAGAGCTTTAGCGCTATAAAACCATGTTTAATCCCGGATTTTCTACATTTTAAAATGCCTGTACCAAGTCAGGAATATGAAAGTTACTGTCCATTCGTTTGATGTGTTTATAATTTGATTTTGCCATTTGACTAGGGACATTCGTTTTGAATTTTTCTTGGAGTAAATATTTCTGTGATCTGTTTTTTAGTTGCTGTTTAAACGATTTTTAAATAATAGTTTATCTTAGTTTATCTAGTTTTTCAAATCTATGAATACTTAAGGTATTTTTTTAAATTTGGGAAATTATTTTTATTCAACAGAAGTAATACAGTGGAAACTAATGACTAAGCCTGTGTATTTTGGAAAAAACGTTGTTCTCGAATGCATTATACATACAGAGGACAAATCTGCCCCAATGTTATGGACTAAGCTACCAAATGGGAAAACATTAGCCTTCAACAAGAACTCAACATATAATGACAAGTATGCAGTTGATGTTGAATATCATGAGAGGAAAATGATATACAATCTAACTATAAAACATTTTAACTCAAGTGACGTTAATCAAATGTATAAATGTGATTGCGGATTTCACACCTATTCAGACAATCTTTTGCTAAATGAAAACGATTATATCTGTAAGTAACTAATTATCAGAACTTGAGGTGTCTTTTATCCTCTCCATTTTTATAAAAGATTTAGGAGGTAATAGTATTCGTAAAACATACCCTTACCCTAGCGACGGGTTAGGGTTAGGGTCAATGCAATTGCTGTTGGACGTGTCGTCCCCGAGGATATCACCAGCCTCATAGTCAACACTTTGGTGTAAAAATGAATATCAATAATGTGTTCATTTTTATAAATTTCCTGGTAACAAAACTTTTAGATTTTTCGAAAAACTAAGGATTTTCTTTTACCAGCCATATATTACCTTAGCTGTATTTGGCACAAGTTTTTGGAATTTTGTATCCTCAATGCTCTTCAACTTTGTACTTGTTTAGCTTTATAAATATTAGATATGAGCGTCACTGATGAGTCGTATGAAGACGAAACGCGCGTCTGGCGTACTAAATTATAATCCTTGTACCTACTACTTAACCCTAAACCCTAACTTAACCATAATCCTAAACAGTTATCAAAGGTACCATGATTATAATTTAGTACGCCATATAGCTTGACGTTCATTTTTAAAACGAATTATTTTCTGTTCATTACGATTTTTTTAATGAAAACAAAAGGTTTGACGTCGGAAAGTACATTACTCATCAGCTGATTTATTTCAGTATGATTTTTGAAAACAAAAATTATTGACAAATGCTGTAGAGGAGGGACGAACGATACAATAGGGACAGTCAAACTCATAGATTGAAAATAAACTGACAACGCCATGGCTAAAAATAAAAAGACAAACGTACAAATGTTAGTACATCGAAAACTAAAGATTAAACACTACGATCCCCATCATTAACTGGGGGTGATCTCAGTTGCTCTGGAAGTAAAGCAGATCCTGTTCCACATGTGGCACCCGCCCTGTTGCTTATGGTATTACACATCTGGGAAATAATCTTATTCGGTAGCTCACATTCGTGAAAATAGAAAAGGTATTGAAGTTACAACATGAGTAACATATCCAATATCATCTGTGAAACAGATTTTCATAAAGGTCTACCAACTCGTGAGGGCGTCCGTAAAATTTACAAACTATTGGTTTAATATACATGTTGTCTTACATACAATAACGTCTTTGCTGTTAAATTTTTTGTTTTTGTAAATTTTGTTGCTTTTATTGTTGCCATTAATTTGTATTCAATCGTAACACCAGAATTAAATATATTATGTTTAATTCTTCCATTAATTATGGTTTGTTTTGTGAACGCATTTTGTTTGTCTTTTTAGCTGAACCATCAGTAGAACATATGAAGAACTTCAGCTTAGATGACAGGAAGTTAAATGGCATTGTGATGGTTTATAATAGTTATCCAAAACCTTTGTGCTCCGGAAAATTTGAGGTAATAGCATTATCTGATAAAAGTAGATGTAGCATAACGGACAAATCGTATTGGATTTGTCTTTGATTTTATTATTATCTTTTTTTAGAATAATGTTTGCTACATTTAACTGGTTCAAAGTTTATCGGTCAGCATTACTTAGTGAATTGTTATCTATCAATCGGGCAACTGTTGATTGCAATTTAATATTTCTTTAGACAGTAAGCTTTCGTTTTTTCGGTGCTGACACAACATAACAAGTATTTGACCCGGTACAGTTTTCTAAAATAAGGCAAAGATGACCTCATCAAGATATTGAATACTATTCGAAATTTATGTGTTGTGTATAAGAGTGACAACATTGAAACTTGTAATATTTTGTCCGATGTAATTGATTTTATCATGTTTTTCTTCAGATTGATTTAAGCGCTAAAGATGAACGTTTTATAAACCCAATACGCTTCTGGGCTACAGAAATGTACATGGTATATTTTAAAATCCACTCGGTCGATTTAATGATCACCAGTTATAAAAATTCCAATCTCACTAAAAATCATTGATGAATTGTCAGTGACGTTGCTGTTCATAATATCAAAAAACTTGAGCCATTAAGACTCATACCTGAAACACGAGTATCATGAATGTTTTGGCGCAAGTTTTCGAAAAAGCCTGATCTCTTCGATGTGTGTGATGTAGTTATACCAATATCGTGTAGACGAGAATAACAAACACTTTTCAAATGAAGTGTTTTTCTCGGTGTATACAATTGATATCATGAGAGAGATAGGATAATTAATTTCTTAATGAGATAAATAAACTCTGTAAGTCAAAAGTGAATTTGTTATTGATATATCTATTTTTGAACAAAATTGAGTTAATCTTTAGGTTGAGTTAAACCGAAAAAAATAAAATTGAAGATATATCTAGCGAAGTGTTTTAACACCCATGATTAAGAAACATACACATATAGACGTATCTAATAACAACCTTTATTTCAGGGAGAGGAAATTTCAAAGTTTATGAAAATAAGTATCAAAAATATTTCAATATTCTACGAAACAAAGATTGAACTTGACTACAGAACAGATATGTGTACAGGCACTATCAATGTGACATGCAGTTATGGTAATCACACAGTGCTGATCACTCAACTCATTAATGCTTGCTCAGGTTAGCCATTATATACATTTAAACATTCTAAAAATATCAAACATAAGATTGTATCAACAAGTTTACATATTCAACAAAGTACGATTTCAACGATTTTTTTTAACAATATAAATAGTAATATTCAAGTATTATGAATAAGTATTCCTGTATCTTACTGTCTTAAATCAATCATGACTGATGAGTCTCATATAGACGGAGTGGGCGACTGGCTTATTATATTGTTACCCTTATATATGTAATAAAGTTTTATCTATTTTAGTCGTTCAGATAATTTACCTTTGGTTAAATTTTGTCTGTTAATTGTTTTCTATTCGTTTGGTGTGTTTTTATTTTTTGATAATGTCATCTGACAAGGGATTTTCCGTTTTAAATTTTTCTTTCAGTCATTATTTTTGTAATTTTCCGTTTTTCCTTTTTTTTTTGGTAAATTTTTTTTTCCGGGCACCAAATAACTGAACGTAATATTGCTATTGTTATTGACATACCATCGTTTGGCATGTTCAGGAAAATATGATAGCATATAAACACCCCTGGAAATGCCTGTACTAGTTAGATCTATAACAATTGAAATCAATTTATACTGCTGGTTGTAATATAAAAAAAATATGTGGTATGATTGACAATGACAATTAACATCTGACAAGGGATTTTCCGTTTTGAATTTTTCTTTCAGTCATTATTTTTGTAATTTTCCGTTTTTCCTTTTTTTTTTGGTAAATTTTTTTTTCCGGGCACCAAATAACTGAACGTAATATTGCTATTGTTATTGACATACCATCGTTTGGCATGTTCAGGAAAATATGATAGCATATAAACACCCCTGGAAATGCCTGTACTAGTTAGATCTATAACAATTGAAATCAATTGATACTGCTGGTTGTAATATAAAAAAAATATGTGGTATGATTGACAATGACAATTAACAAATTTATGTCATTGGACGACCTTCAACAATGAGCAAAGCTCATAAAGCAAAGCCAGTTATATAAGGCCTCGAAATGACACATGTAAAACAATTCAAACAAGAAATCAAACGGCCTAATGTACAATATAGATGTCTTTTGTCAGATGTTATACACTATCTCTGTTACAATACTCTAGGAGCGTCTTTTGAATACTTAAATGATATCTCAAATATTAGATGTAGTGTCTTTAAAAAGCTTCCTTTTATGCGGCAATATCTCAATTTAAGGTTACCAAGGCTTCAAAAGATAAACGAATAATACTAAAATGGGGTTCAATTTCAATCCATAATGTGAAAATTGTGAAGGCAACTTTAACTCTGTACATTGTACAACGTCGAGAACAATTATACCACCAGCTTTGTCTCGCTCAATACTTTCCCTCTCCCTCGTGCCGTAATTGATCATGATAAAAGTCAAAACGTCTCCATCTAAATACTAATGTTGTTCCATCACACTGGTGCAGATTAACCTTTAAAAGTCATACTTACCCTGACTTTTCCTGTTTCAAAACATATAAAGTATTCATTACATTTTACTAATTTTAGTAATTGTCTTATCTGACTGAATACATTTTTATTTGAAGATTCACCAAAATCAACCCATACAACTGTACAGATAATGTTGACAACACTAGTAGCAATGATAATTGTATGTGCTTGTTTGTCACTCTATTGTTATCAAAGATATAAACAAAGAAGAATTCGCAGATTAAATCAGAACATACCAAACACGCCTAATGCTGATGATTTATTGTTATCGACGATATAAACAAAGAAGAATTATCTGATTAAATCAGAACAAACCCAATGCTGATGCTCGATTGTTATCAAAAATATAAACAAAGAAGAATTCTCAGATTTATTCCTCACATGGCTAACACTGATGCTTGTTTGCCGACTACTAGGCTGGTAATAATCTCGGGGAATAAAAACTCGTCCTCTGTTGAAGATACACCATTTGTATTTAATGAATACCAGGATAACAATAATGACTTCTGCCTCAATCCATGAAAACTCATAGAAAGCATTTGGAGAGACCATAAACTTATATCATGATTATTTAAATTTCGGTTTCAAATTATAGTATTGATTCTAAAACAAAACAAAATAAACTATTTATGAAACAAAAAAAATTAAATCTATATAGAATGTTTCCCCAGAATATCATAAAGCGTACTAATGTTAGGGAAATTTAATTTTTGTTTGTTTTCATCATTTTTTGTACTTCGCACGAAAAAAAAAATAAACTGATGTTAACTTGTTCATATACATTACTATTAAGTATGACAATGAACAAGACAACGATGAGCTTAATTAGAAATTCCTGTTTAAATCATTTCATGATCTCACATGAATTTAGTACTATTTTCCTTAAAGGCTTCAAATCGAATCATTTGCAATCAAGTTTACTACTTTATAGTTAAAACTAGCTCCATTTTCATAGATACTAGTATCAAAAATTTGATTTGGTTCAATCGTTCTGATTTTATACAAGCTTGTCGTTTACAAATTAGGCTCTGAGCGTTTCTATTGAAGGTTGAATTTAAAAAGGGATACGAACGCATGACATTTATAACGTTTTGGTCTCATTTTTTTATAAGACGAATAAGGTGTATTTCTTGTGTCGTAACTACAATCCCGATCCCTTTTCACAAATGAGATCTACCGAATTAAACTTATTACCGAGTTTGTATTCACATGAGCAACATGACGGGTACCTCGTATGCAGCAGGATCTGCTTATCATTCCAGAGCACATGAGATCCTACCCGTAGTTTCCAGTAAGGTACGTGCTGCTTAGTCTCTTTTTTCTATGTAATGGTGTGTGAACTCTGTTTGCTTTTTTTCTTTTAAACCACGGGATTTTTAGCTTATTTTCGATTTATGTGTATAGATGTCTCTCTGGTATTTTTCGTCCTTCTCTCTTAATTTTGGTTTGCTAGATGTTTCAGGCAAGTAAAATGTATAGTCTACTTATTTAATTTTTCAAATGATTTAAACAACATGTTTTATTTGAATAATAAGTATACAAAATAATAATTAAAAATAAAGAACTCCGAGGAATATTTTTAATGGAAAGTTTCTAAGAAAATAGCAAATTCAACAGCTCAAAAACATCCAACGAATGGCTAACAACCGTAATAGTCCTAACTTGGCACAAACATTTTCGTATATAGAAACTGGTGTGATGAATCGTTTAACAGATAGCTAAAACCCTAATTTGCATGACAGTCGCATACTTTTTTATTATTATATTGACAACGATATGTGAAAGAAACAAACAGCCATGATACTAGTAAGTGAAAATGTCTTCAACAACATTAAAACGCACAGCAAAAACGAAAAACAAAAACACAAGATTTACTATTGACAACAACATTATGATGGGATAATCAATAACCGAGTCCCGTCAAATAATACTGTCAAAACAGGCTCAACAATGTAGGTAGTTATTTATAAAGGCAAATAAAGAATTTTGTAAAACATTATTTAGGTTACTATTAAGATGATAAAAGTCAGTGCCTAGACCATCGTGTATTATTTGTTAACTTGATATGGAATATTTCTCAACAAGGGCTTGGTTTCTTCCGATGAAACGTTTTTTTTAGAAATACGTTATTACGAAGGACATTATTTGGCATAATCCTGTTTATTCAACTGTCTGCGCAGACACAGGTCACGTTTTCACAGTCTGAGTAGTAGCTTTAAAATCTCGAACTGAATGAGGTTGAAAATATATATCCAATATGCAGTAGAAGTTGAACGTTGATACTAATTATAAATGTATGTGGTATGATTACCAATGAGACATCATCTTCCCACAAGTGACCATTAAAATTAACAGAAATTAACAACTATAGGTCACCGTACGGTTTTTTTTTACAATACACAGATCTCATACCGCATATTCAGCTATGAAAGACCCCAAAATAAGAATGTAAAACAATTCAAACGAGAAAAGTAATGGACTAATTTATGACGAAAAATAAGCGAAAACAGTTATGTAACATTTAAACTAATGACAACAGGCACATACATACGAAATGAAGCGGGGTTAAACATGTAAGCTGAATCCAAAACCTACCCTAACCTGAGATAAAAGCTTTACTCATCAGATCGAAAAATAACAAAACAAAATAAAATTATGTAATATGTAGACAGCTCTCTCACAGGCAAGAAACTTTAAACTGTAAAAATATACAGGTATATACTTTAGGCACGGGGAAAAATTATACTGCATCCACATAGCACGAGGAACGATCTCTGCAATGGTTATAAAAAAGAAGATATTAAGGTTGAGAAAATTGATAATTTAAAAATTAAAATAGTTTTGTGTGTCATAGATACTGAAAGAGGGACGAAAGACACCAAAGGGACAGTCAAACGCGTAAATCTAAAACAAACTGACAACGCCATGGCTAAAAATGAAAAAGACAAACAGAAAAACAATAGTACACATGACACAACATAGAAAACTAAAGAATAAACAATACGAACCCCACCAAAAACTAGGGGTGATCTCAGGTGCTCCGGAAGGGTAAGCAGATCTTGCTCCACATGCGGCACCCGTCGTGTTGCTTATGTGATTACAAATCCGGTAAATAGTCTAATTCGGTAGGTCAAATTCATGAAAGGGAAGGGGATTGTAGTTACGACGTAAGGAACATATCCGATATCATTTGTGAAACGGTTATTCCATAACGGTCAACCAACTCGTGATGGCGTCCGTAAAATTTACGAAGGGATGATTTCAACTTCACCATTTGGAACTCTTGGTTTAATAGCTTCCTTGTGAGCAGTAACCCTCTATCAAGAGAATCATGATAGGAAATGCAATCACGGGAATATCGTATCAATTGGGAGATATATACCCCGTATGCAGGTGCTGCTGGAATGTTGCTACTTAGAAATGGAAAGTTCACAATTGGAAAGCTGAAATCATCTCTTTTGTCGTAAAGTTTTGTCTTCAACCGACCCTCATTGTCAATTTCTAGATGTAAGTCAAGATATGAAGCCGACTTAACTGTATCTGTAGTATCCTTTATCTCCAATTCGATGGGATAGATGCGATCCACATAGTCACCAAATTTTGAACTGTTTAGTGAAAGAACGTCATCTATATAGCGGAAAGTAGAGTTAAATGATATTGCTAACTTCTTATCTTTCTTCCTAAGAAGTTCCTGCATGAAGTCAGAAATTTATGTATTACTGAAAAATTATTACACCAGGGTTTTCGATATCACAAACTAGTCAAAACATTTACTAAATTTTATCATCGGTATAAAGACATCATTCGTAAATATAGCTCAACATGCAGACTTTTTATACGTTCAGGTATTTCACATCCAATTTTTTATGGAAATATTCTTTATAAAGCACAAAGGTGTCAGTATTCACCTCATAAACTTACAAAACCTTTGAATAGACTTATTAAGAAGGGATATAATTACGATACTGTTGTCAAGTCATTAAAGATTGCATATTTTGGCGTTAATATTGAGTCACTGATAAGGTCTTTGCGTCGGAACTAAACACATTTATTCTAAAAACAGTTGTTGGCATGACACGGGTTATGTTCTTCTCATATATGTTATGATGGTATGATACTAAACCCCTTACGGGAAGGATTGTGCCTGATGTTCATATGATGAAATCATAATCTTTCAGTCAGTTTAATTGAAGTCTGGAGCTGGCATGTCAGTTAACTGCTAGTAGTCTGTTGTTATTTATGTATTATTGTCATTTTGTTTATTTTCTTTGGTTACATCTTCTGACATCAGACTCGGACTTCTCTTGAACTGAATTTTAATGTGCGTATTGTTATGCTTTTACTTTTCTACACTGGTTAGAGGTATAGGGGGAGGGTTGAGATCTCACAAACATGTTTAACCCCGCCGCATTTTTGCGCCTGTCCCAAGTCAGGAGCCTCTGGCCTTTGTTAGTCTTGTATTATTTAAATTTTAGTTTCTTGTGTACAATTTGGAAATTAGTATGGCGTTCATTATCACTGAACTAGTATATATTTGTTTAGGGGCCAGCTGAAGGACGCCTCCGGGTGCGGGAATTTCTCGCTACATTGAAGACCTGTTGGTGACCTTCTGCTGTTGTGTTTTTTTATTTTGGTCGGGTTGTTGTCTCTTTGACACATTCCCCATTTCCATTCTCAATTTTATCATAATAATAAAGAAACAAGTCAGCAAGTAGAGGGGCACAGTTTGTTCCCATTGGGATGCCGACAGTCTGTTGAAAAACACGTCCTCCGAACGTAACAAATATGTTGTCAATCAAGAAATCAAGCATCTTGATAATATCGGTTTCAGAGAATTTTTTGTTTGAATCAGAATGGTTCTTTACAAAGTATGATTTATTCCTCCCTAAGACAAGATACTTGTATCTACGTTGGCCATTCTTTTTTATGAAGCAAAGTAATACCAACTCTTTTAATTTGTCTTTTAGTTTGGAATGTGGAATACTTGTGTAAAGAGTAGAAAAGTCAAATGTTTTAATACTGTTACAAGATGAAAGAGAGTTAGATTGTATGTACTCTAAAAGATCTTTTGAATTTTTAAGTATCCACATCTGATTCACGCCACCTCTAGAATAGGCAGTTTCACAATAACTTTGAAGCCCGTCTTTGATTGCTGATAAAATGGATGTTAATAATTTAGAAAGGGGTTTCGTGGAGCACTTGGAAGACCCAGCAATATACCGTTGTTTGTAAGGACACTTATGTAGTTTAGGTATCCAATACAGTGATGGAAGATCAAGTTCTTCATCTGTGGTTGAAATACCAAAGGAACAAAGAACAGACCTATGATTATCCAGGATTTCCTCTTTGGTAAGTGTCGTGAGGGTATATGTTGGGTTTCCAAGTGAATTGTCTATACCTAATTCGTTTATCAAGCAATTAATGTAATGACTTTTACAGATAACAACGATGTTATTTAGGGCTTTGTCTGCGGGGACAACAACATATTCATCATGGAGGTCAGATAAGTGTTTAGCAACATTTGGATCTTTGAAGATTGACGTAGCCTTGGCATTGATGGACCCATTCAGTTTCTTAATTCTGATTTGTATTAACGACCTCACTGCCTTAATACATTCGGATAGAGTGTCTACGTCTTCCTTCTCGCGCTTAGCCCATTGCCTGGCATAATCCTCGACTGAATCCATCATAAATTTAAAAGTTGTGTTTCCAATTGATGGATTTAGGCTCACGATATTTCGGACCTTTCGATAACACGTTTCGTAGAGAAGTGTTATTAACAATGTTAAGGTCACCGGTAATAACGTGGCCAGCAGGATTATATGTGAATTGGGAACTAGCACAAGTGCAATCAGGAGGTTTAGACTTGAAGTCGTCAATATCGAGATCCTGCAAAACGCGTTTGTAATTGAAAATTTTAGTTGCAATAGGTTTGGTATAGGTATAAGAAATTATTGGTACAGACTGGTCTTTGAAATAAGGAGGTATTTTCGATTGAACTAATTTATGATGAAGGATATTGCCTAGGTTGACGCCATCGAGACCTTTGTTGGCAAAGGAAAGATTTAGAAAAGATCTTTTCTCTTTTTCATCTTTTCCAATGCGAACTGGCTTGAAAAGTCTGTGACTAGCAATATCCGAAATTATAGCTTGTAGTTTGTATTGGTTTGAATGAGGGTTTGTTACAGTGGATTCCAAACATAAATTGAACAGAGAATGAAGTTTTGAAAGGGGTAATGAATACCTAACGGTTTTTGTATGCATGGCAGCAAGTCATTAATAGAGACATCATGCAGAGAGGGTGATGTATAATGACGATGGCCATGACTACGTCTACGTCGAGGAGTCGAGTTGAAAATATTCATCACATTCACCGAGTTACACGAAGGACTAGATAGAATACCTATACCATCAATTTTGTCATTGCAGCCATACGGTGTTGCAGTTCCCAATTGTCTAATCCAGTAGTCTTCTTTTTGTCTACGGAGAGTCGTTGAAAGATTAGGATTGTTCGAGCTATGGTATATTTTTTCAATAATTCGAACTGTCATAAAAACGATGGAATGATCGGGCTGATTGAAATGCTGGAATTGACCGCTCATGTTAAATTCGAAGTATATTTAAAAAAAGAGGCATACGAAACTGTATTTGCTGTTTTGTTAATTTCTTGTTCTGTAGGATACAAAATGTATATAAATGGACAAAATCAAACAAGTTGAGAGAGTTAATCGAAAGAGCATTAGCAAAATATCGGAATGTAAAATTAAATTTATCTGGCTTTTTTTTTATCCTCTTGCATTTGACAACTGTCTGGTGGAACTCCAACCCATATGAAAATAAGACGAGGTCGACGGGTATAGGTGCACAGGTCATTACAGGTATTCCGGTATCGTGTTGATAAAGTATACATCTGTTGTTGTCTCTTTGACATAATCCCAATTTCAAATGTGCACGTATTGTGAATAGGACAGTCCATCTATCACTAAACCTTTACTTCATTGTTTTAATGTTTAATTTCAGATAAAGGTCGAATTCTGGGAATAAAAAGCATAGGTAACTCTTTGTAAATTAAAGCAATAAAGTCGTACTTGCACACTTTAAGCGGAAATGGAATATAAAAATGCGTGGTTAGTTATACGAATTATCCCCCTTACTTCAACATCCTTAAACTAATCCTCCGTAATAAAGATTGTGTTCTGTCGCTGAATAACTCAATATTTGGGGAAGCGGAAATCATCCCTTCCCGATTTTTACAGATGGTGGAGGATACATTTCCAATGTTGTAACTACAATCTGGTTTTTTCACGAATGTGACCTACCTAAGTCGACTTATAACCAGGTTTGTTTTTACACAAGCAACACGACGGGTGCCACAGGTGGGTTTAGGTTCGTGTTACATTTTATAAAAATTTCCATATTGTATTTTGAGTACAATGGGGGACGAAAGACACCAAAGGGACAGTCAAACTCATAAATCTTAAACAAACTGAAAATGCCATGGCTAAAAATGAAAAGACAAACAGACAAACAATAGTACACATGCCACAATATAGAAAACTAACGAATAAACAACACGAACCCCACCAAAAACTAGGGGTGATCTCAGGTGCTCCGGAAGGGTAAGCAGATCCTGCTCCACTTGTTCCTGTTTACCTGTTTGTCTTTTAGTCTTAGCGTTGTCAGTTTATTTTTGATTTATTATTTAAATGTCCCGCTGGTATCTTTTGCCCCTCTTTTAGAAATTAAAACTGGGCAAAGAACCGTAAAATGACTTCTCATAACGGAAAAAAACTGACTCATATGTTAATAGCAACACAGAGAAAAATGAAAACGCCTCGCGACGAAAGAGAAGTTAAATAAAGGAATAAACCTGTGATAAATTATAAGTTAAATGAAAGTAATTTAAAGTTTGAGCACATATATCATATTTTCACATTGAAGTAGACATAAATGGTGTAAACGAACATTAGTTTCAACATAAATGCGCGAAATCAAGCATTCAATTTCATTTTAGTTTAATTACTCGGCTTACATTAGTCTGATAATATGACTAGTAAGCCTCAAGGTTAAAGAATAATCTATAAATGTATGAGTGAGTGAAGTATGCTCACACCGTTATGTTGTTCCTTTATTATTTAATGTAAAATTGTTCACCCCCTCCTCATATCCATTTTACAAAATAGAAGACTATTTGCATGTCCAATTGTGACGTTGCCGCATTTTGTTATATCATTTGGACCTGCTTTATTTAGCTGTTCGTATATAAATCTTTTGTATTGTATTATATGAATATTTCTGTGGGTATTTTATACTCATGTATGTATGCCTTTATGTTAATTCAAGCTGCTAAAATTAAACTAGTGCTGATTTATTTATCTTCTTTATTTGAAAGCCTCTGTAATTTTTAGCTCAAAGTATATATTTATCTATTAGAAGAAAATTAATTCCCACATGTTCTGTCTGTGTCAGTTAGTCTCTTGCAGAGAGTTGTCGCATGGTAGTCATACCACATCTTCTTCTAATATATTGAAAATAAATGAATAAAAAACAAAGAAACAGTTAGCCTTCATGTTCTTGACATACAGTCACTGAAACCACCACACATGTCCGATTATGATAAATCTCTAGCTGTACGCTCGATTTGGCATCAATATACATAACAAAATATATACAAAAGATCAATTTTCAAAACGTTAAACTTATAATCTGCATAGTTTTAAATGTCGTACACCGTTCATTTGCACCATTCCTGATCGCACGGCCCACTAGTACACCATTCTTCTTAAACCATTCATCATACACCATAGGACCATACACCTTCTTCCATTGCAACATATGCCATAAACCATTACACCCATACACGTTTTTAGGGAAGTTTTAATAATACAAGGGCTGTAGTTATATGATGATTGTTTATATAAAGCATGTTAAATGAGTACATCCATACGCTTGGTTTATTTACATTTTCACCGACAAAAATCTTTGGAAATGTGATATATGTACATCGTATATTATCAAATGATCTTTAAAAATGAATGAGAGCACTAGTATGCATTTTGATATAAATATATATAATATGATTGACTTATTATTCACAGAAATAGTGATTTATTTATAAATTAGGCGGTAGTTTGAGTAACAATCACCCTATTTATGGATACTTACGACAGCACACTTAAAAAAATGAAATCATTCACATTGGAAAAACAAAAACAAAACAACTGCAGACGAACACATTACTCATTTGGGGATTTCTCAGTTTTGTTGTATTTTTTGTAAGAATGCTCATTTATATCAGACACGTTTAATGTTTCGTATCTTCGAATAACCTTGATATTCGTTTCGCTGTTGTAACTGGAAATGGACGATTCGTCTAGGTTTATTGCTGTTTCTTCGTATCTTGTATCTTGATGTTCATTTTCGGTTATCTTCACAATATCTAAATCAATATAATTCCTACAGGGAACCAGATAGGATTCGTCCGATGATGATCTCAGGGAATTATTCTCCTGGCTGGATTTTAACTGATGAACAGTACAATGTACATTTCGATTGGAAATGTTGTTTGCTTGCCAATCTCCTAAATTGACATTTAACGGTTGACGTGTGCTATCTTGTACGTTGTTTCTGGAGGCTTGATGAGAAATAGTAGCGTTTATTGAGTTATAATACATACTATTAATTTCATCGTAATGGACTGGTCTCATAATTGTTTCATCATTTCTGCGTGATAGGGTCCCTCTACTAAGATAAAGATAAAGTTAGTAAAAATAAACTCAGCACAGTAACCAGGCTGGAAATAAGCAAAAACACAAATATTACGCTGTAATCTGTTCTAACCAATCATACAAAGCGGGCATAATGAATATGTGAGAAACTAACACTCTCTGTTTTGTTTTAGAATAACGTATAGAACCAGGGATTACGATTTCATCAAACGGCATAGAAACTAATTATACATTATTCTATTTTAATTCAAGCAATATGTTTTGTGTTTTATGCAACACATCCATATTCTATGATGGTATGATAATAAGATTATAACGGGAGACATTACAGTAACTTCTAGTTGAACTATGTTTATTTATGTACCATTGTAGTTTTGCTTAGTTTCATCAGTTACCTTTTTTATATCGGACCCTGCCTATTTTTTAAACTGATATTAACTATGCATATTGCTTTTTGTTTGTTAAATCTATATTTGCCAGAGGAGCTAGCAAGTGTTGAAATCTAACAAAACAGGTTTAATCCCGCCATATATGTGCGCCTGTCCCAAGTCAGGAGTCAGGAGACTATTGTCTATGTTTGTTTTGTATGTTTATTTTTATTTGAAAGTATTTGTTTTGGAGAGTAGTAAGATGTCCACTTTTGAATGAGTAAGAACACATCCGCCAGGTTAAAACTTCTCACCTGATGCAGGATTTACCCGCTGTGTCCAAGACACATTGCTGGCCTGTTTTCTGGTCTTTACTCGATTGTTGTCTCTTTGACACTGTTGTATCCTCAAAGACGCTAAACACTGTTTTTTTAAAATCCTATCACAATTATCTTAAAATGAATTATGTTTTAAACCAATAATTAAGCCATTAATATTTTAACAAAAAAACGATCAAGAATCAACAATAAGGAAAACGTACACATTTTGGATTCTGCTGGTCCGTTTTTTGTACGTCAATGCTGAAATTGAAAATAATGTTAACTAAAAGACGTTAATTGAGTTGAATTCAGGAAATAAACATAATAAGTTGTAATTGAGTCGTTTTGTTAATTCCAACATATTCACACAAGTTCTTTGATCCCATCTTTAATATGTCTTGCTGATGTTTTCACTTGTGTATCAATGCAAGCGCAATAATGAAGTGTAAGCGACTTTGGTTTTTACATCATATTACATGAATTAAACGTTTTGCCGTCTTTTAGAAATTTAAACGTTTGAAATGTGAAATTTTAACAAAGAAATAAATTAAGATTAACAACTATTATTGCATAAAAAACTAATGTATAATGCGTATAATACCGAGGATATTAATTATCATTAAATGATAATACGATAATAATTAAAATAATCATAATCATTATACATAATTATGATACTTACAATATGATTATTCCACTAATTTGATAAACATAATTTGTGAGGATTGACACATTTGTATTTTCTTGTCTTTTTGTGACATGTTATACATTTTTACAGCGAGTCTTCTAATCTTAAACAACCCATTTTGTTTTATCTATACGCCAAAAAGTATGACATAGGTCCTCATTTCCTTCATGGTATTATATAAAAAAAATACCTTTGTTTCCACACCAACAAATAACAATCATTAAAAATATCCCTCCAAGTATCATAGCCAATTCCATCGTGAAGACTTTATCCTTAGTATGGTGCTTTTCTATGAATAGAGACGATATATAATATAAAATCCGGGCTACAAACTTAAACTGAGGGAAACGTATCAAGTATAAGAGAACTACTACACAAGTTGTAATACCACCAAATCATAGTACGCCACATTAGGTTGTATACGAAAATAGAAAAACAAATATTCTCTTGAACTTGACAGTTGTAGATAAATCATCCAACATTTTATTGCAGTAAAAGATTTATGAGTCATAAACATATGTCTTGGGTATTTAAAAGCACCATTAATATTTTTTCTACAAATATTTTTTGAAAAGTGCAAATTTAAGAAAAACTAATAGGGGAAAATCAAAGGTGGTATTACACCTAATATGGGAAGCGGTACATTCACCTTGGACCTTGTGAGTAATCTCATGTGTTCAATTCTTTTTTTTGTTAAGTGAAATACTACAAAAAATTAAATATTCGGAGTTGATTGAGTCTCCAAAACACATTTTATGAGAATTTTTTACCTTGAAACGACAATTCCTTAAATATAAAGTTTGGTTCTTTTTTGGAGGGGGAGGGGGAGGGGGCCTTTTCTCCTTTTTTCTTTTATTTTGCTATGATAGAACATTTTCCTAGGAAATACATAAATAAATATAAATTTATAAGTTCATGAAATTATTTGTAATGCTGTAACAAAAAATTATTCACTAAAAGTGAAGCCTTGTATGTCCCTCTATGGAACGCAGCGTAAATTAATTTTGACGTAAGGACTTATTGAAACCTTCTTAGAGACAGTAAACTTGTATATGAAAGTTCATACTGCTAAAATATTTCAATTACTCATGTCTGATAACATTTCTATCATAAATGAGTGAAAGGTACCCCGTTATTTTTATTTTTACTTCCAGTGATGGTTATTTTCTTATATGGAATGAAATGTTATGTGATTTTTTTCTATAGTTCTGGACAGGATAAAACTTTACTCATGCTAAATATTTCTTTATTTGAAACATATAAATTCTACACATTTGTTTTTAAAAGTGCAAATTTAACAAAGACTAATAGGGGAAATCAATGGTGGTATTACACCACAACAGATGTTTGATTCTTCTCAGTTTGCATTGATATTTTTAATTGTTTAATCGCGACATAAAAACTAGGTTAACTATTAATGTAGTCTACCTGTTTTAACTATGATAGTATCTGATTTGCTACTTTCACCAGCTACAGTCTTAGAAAACACTCGTAGGAAGTAAACTGCACCAGGTTGTAAACCATAAAGTATAGCTGTAGATTTGTTTTCCGTCGAGACTTGACTCCATAGTGATTCAAAATGTTTACGATATTCTACGAAGAAGTTTTCTTGTAATCCACTATCGTGGTTACCCGTCCATTTGACTATAATTTGTGTATCCAGTGCAACAGCTTTCAGGTTTTGTGGTGCTCTGAGTTGTCCTACTAAAATAGAATATTTTTTTTATTGATATTACATTAGATAAATTACTTTCTTGAACAGACAATGTCTGTGTCGTAAGTGTTGCAAGCTTTGCAGCTTATGTTCATATCTAAATATAAGATTGTAATTGTGCAAGGTGACTGTGGATAACGTTGTCAATCCATCGTACGAACTTAATTAGCTTGTAACCCTCGAAATGAATATATGAGCTGACGTTATACACATGCTTTTATAGAATTCTCTATTGTATTGGGAGATAAATTCGCAATCGTAAAATACAAGATAACATTTATAACTAGAAAAAGGTGTAACGCAATATGTAAATTACCAGACCTGACACATATATTGTACATACATATCTAAACTAAGAAGACATGGAATGATTGCCAATGCTAGAAATAGTTTTTTTTTGACATAATTGCTTCCAAGGTAACTGTTCATGGAAAGTCATGCCATCATATCTAAACACCGTATTCTTATTCCGAGCCTACGGGTATTTCTCACTGATAACGCATGCTGAGCGGAGAAGCAGCAACTGTTTTTTTTTATAATTGAATTTTACCCGGTCTTATATAAGATCCAATACAACTCTGATTAGAGTGGACTATACTTTTTTAACAACATCGAGTAGTATTTTTTCATAACTAAAATCAACAAACATCAAAGTCTTACAAAGTCTTACAAGAAAAAACAACAACCACTTTATAAACTCCAAAATTCAGAGGCGTTTTCTGGATAAACCTTCGTTAGGAACACCCTAGATATTTCAAAGCAAAAACTTAACACGAACAGCAGCCGAAAATAATATGAACACAAAGGCCATAAAAATCAATCTAATATCACCGTTTGTAGGAGTTTACACACTAGCCTTTCAAGGCGAACACTCAACTGCTTAGAAGAATATACATTGCGAAATAAGTACTTAGTATACCTTATGTTTATGGCATAACATTGTGGCCACAAGTTAATTGTTGTTCGTTAAGTATTAATTTATATTAAGATCTATTTTCTTAATCTTGTGATGAATTTTATTTGGCAATCGCCAATGGCAGTCAGCAGGTTTAAAGAACATCTGTTGTTCGACCTGTTAGTCAATTGCGCTTTGTTTAAATATACTTTTTTTCACTTTTTTGGTCTTTTGAGAAATGTTGATTGTGCTGTATTTAGACCCTTCTACAACGAAATTTATTTTACATGCACACGTATAAAAATTGCAGTTTTTATCCAACGCAATCATAGATTTGAACGTAGTTTTCAATTTAGACTCGTGTATATGTATAAAACACACACACAAAAACAAACCAATATATAAACACCTATATAACAAAAGGAATATTAATATTCAAATAAGTTATGTTGACATTTGACTGCGTTTAGAGTGTCGAAATTGCATGCTGATATTGTAGATTTCGAATCTGTTCATAGGTAATAAATTTTACTCTACACACCACTTTGCCGCATAATCTCATTAAGAACAAAATTCACAACTTATTAAATCGGCATCTTAAATTTCAGAATGCGAACATACATATTCAGACTCTTTAAGAACATATTTATGTTACATTAAGCAAAAGAACTATACGTCAATTGGACCTGCTTTGATACAATAACTGCATTTGAATCTTTACTTAGATCAATCGTAACAACATCTATAAATATTTGGATAATATATTGGCTTTCAATAATGACGACTTAAGTTTGTAAACTAAATAGATTGACCCTGCTCAGTTGAACTTAAATTAAGATAATACTAACAATGAACACAGTCCTTTCCTGGATCTTAAAATACATATCTTTAGTGTAGAGTTCAAACCACAATTCACGATACAAGAAATGAGTTTTCATTTCCTATTGTTATATAATTTAATTTGGATGTAACATGCCTTCTGCTTGGCTGACGTTATTTTGTTATGAGCCCATAGACATAATTAAGTCATTTGACCGTGACGTCACCAACGTTTTCATGGTTCTCTACGGTTTAAAATGGAACTTAGAATTAAATTATAAGAACTGACTGTAACATGTGTTCTGTCTTTTCGAGATAGCTACGCGCGTTATTCAGTGTGCACCAAATTATTTACGTTATTTCTTAATTGACAGAAAAAATATTACAGTCATTCCTTAAATAACCGTTTTATATTGTGACGTTCTTTTCTCACATTCTTATTATGTTTGTATATCTCAACTTGTTCAATATGCTCGTGTATTTAGCAACGTTTTTTATATTATTGAATAAATCTTTGTATTATTGAAAAACATTTTCACCGGGGTTTTCTGTATCACAAACTAGTCAACACAACTACTTTATTTTATCATTTGTACAAGGACATCATTAGTAAATATAAATCAACATGCAGAGATATCATAATGTCAGGAATGTCGCATCAAATCTTCTTTTGCTTTAATGGTCATATTATTGACGAAGCACAAACATGTCCTAATTCAAAGTTTTGGTCGGGCTATTGTCTCTTTGCCACACTCCCGTTTGCATTCTAAATTTTGTTACCTACTGGTGTTATTCATCGTAGCTTTGATAACTATTTGCATATACCAAACAATATTGTTTAAAGCTTTGTCTGCTGGAACAACAACATATTTGTCCTAAAAAGAGTATAAGCATCCAGAACCGCGGACTTTTCTCCACTTTTTCTACATACAGGAATACCTGTACCAAATTAGAAAAAAAGATGTCTGTTTGCCACTTTTTTGTATTGGATGAGAAATGTCCGCTTTGATTTTTCTTTTGAGGTCGGTATTTTTGTTATTTTTCCATCAGTAACTTGAAGTTCTAGTTCCAGTTTCTGTTCTGATGAATTCAATTTCTGACCTTTGACCAAGGATTGTCTGAATTTTTCATCATTTACCGTGTAAAAGTTTCAACTTATGACATCACCAGCAGGACAATGAAGAAAATACTAGAATGATGATGTGGACAGTTGATATCCATGCAGTGGTTATTGTTGTTTCTTGTTTTCATGTAAGAAACGCAGCTGAAGTATGGGTTGCCTTTGGAACTGGGACACACTGTTCTCTTTACGAGATTGCTAACACTTTAGGACTAGAAAAGGTAAATACATTGCCTGTCTATCATGCATTCACTCGATACAACATTGTCTCATCGTTCGCAGTTAAAGGAAAAAATAAACAGTATGGAATACATGGATGCAGCCGTGGTAGCAATATATAATTTTATCTGCATATGAGATATACATTTTAACTTTTACCCAAATGTATGAGTTTTTATTGATTTCCTTTTTTGGAATTTACGTTGGAGTTCAGTGTTTTTGGTTAATATTTTGTATACTTTATTTCGAAGTGCACAGTTAATACACAACTATGTGTTACACGAAACATTGTACTGAGTACATTTTGAATAAGCTTCATAATCAAAATATGTTAATAGTTATCAAAGGTACCAGGATTATAATTGTGTACGCCAGACGCGCGTTTCATCTACATAAGACTCATCAGTGACGCTCATATCAAAATATTGATAAAGCCAAACAAGTACAAAGTTGAAGAGCATTGAGGATCCAAAATTCCAAAAAGTTGTGCCAAATACGGCTAAGGTAATCTATGCTTGGGATAAGAAAATCCTTATTTTTTTCGAAAATTCAAAGTTTGGTTAACAGGAAATTTGTAAAAATTACCACATTATTGATATTCATAACGTTTCCTCCAACTTTATGTAGTTATACCTACACATATATTTTTTATAGAACATTAATAAATATGTTAAACTTTAAATCAAAATCTTTTCGCAGTTTAAGCTACAAAAACATTTTTTTGTCATGCATCCGATTTCACCTTGAGAGATGCAAACGTCTAATGAAGCTTATTTGTTTTGTGAAATATTGCGTATTTCTGTTCAAAATATAATAAAACGTTTTCATGTATTTATTAGCGTGTTTAAGTAATATTCTTAGACATTTATATATATACAACTATTGGCTCCCATCTAGGCATGAATTATACTTGCACCTACCTCGGACAATGGTAAGAAAGTTTATTTCAAAACAGCAATTTACACCCGTTTTCATATTGGAGATATGTTGATGACATCTAGGGAATATGGGAACATAATTTAGATGAATTAAGAAAACAATCACGAAATGTCAAACAGTTTGCATCCGCGAATTAAAACATAAATGCGTTACTCAACTTAAAAAAAATATTCTTTGATGTGTTTGTACACATAGAAAATGGACAACTTAAACCAGATCTTTATACAAAATCAACTGATAAACACCAGTACTTAATTATTTCGTCAAGCCATCCAAATTCTGTTAAAAAGGCTATACCATATGACCAAGTATTCGTGTCAAAAGAATTTACTCAAAAACAGAAGAAAATTACAAAACAAGAAGAGAAGAAATAAAAACGCACCTGTGAATACAAAAACCGGTCCAATGAAGTTCTATTGAAAAAGTCGACAAATTAAACCGAGTAGATCTATTACAGTACAAACCGAAGAAAGCAAACAAAAGGGTACCCTAAGTAATTACTTTTTCCAAAGAACTTCCAAATGTTCATTCAATTCTTCAATTCTTAGAAAAAATCTTATAATTCTCATACAATCCAACAGGCTAAAGAAAATATTATCCGGTGATAACAACATAAAATATATCTTAGTGCACAACGAATAATTTACTATTTTATTAACAAACTAATGGATGTGGACCATGAGGAACACATTGTGTATTATGCTCACATATAAATGAAACAAAGGTATTTTGTAATAACACCGGCAAAGAATATACCATTCAGAGACAACAAAATTTAAAACCGTAGGCGTAGTATATGCAATTAATTGTACAAAATGTAAAAAAAGTTATATATGTGGGACAAACAGGTGATACACTATTTCAACGGATGCTATTGAACTTTTCAAAAATACGAACAAAAAAAACATAAGATGCAATAGCCCACCATTTTATTCAACACAATCATTCGATGACAAATATGAAAGTTACCGCCATAGAAAAAGTATTTGGGACAGAAATTTACAGATAAAGTAAAGAAATCTTTTGGATAAAAAAATAAAAACTTTAGAACCTGAAGGACTCCACATAATGTAAGAAAGATAACAACAATATTTATATTAAAAAACAGTAAAACGCGGCAAATGCACGTCATATTAGTTGTTATAACGTAATGTATTCAAGCATGTAATTGTTGTTTAAATTTTGTAATTTATTCCAATGAAGAAAGCCGTAATGGCCGAAACGTATGGGAATTTGTGTTAACGTTTTATTATATATACAATAGATTATAATAAAGTTTAAATTGAAAAGATGTTATGTCACAAACACAAGGTGTCAATCGTTTTTTTTGTACACCAGATCTAGATTTCGACAATATATGTCTCTTCAGTGATGTTAATGATCGAAACAGTATTTGGAAGGCCATATAATTTACCCTCAATTGAGGATAGACTCTTGAATGTTAAGAGTCAATATATGATAAACGGATCATAAAAACCGGATGGGAAATATGATAAATTCCAAAACGAAAAAAAATAACAAGTCTAAATTGAAAACTACGTTCAAACCTATGAATGCGTTGGATAAAAACCGCAAGTTTTATACGTGTGCATGTAAAACAAAGTGCATTGTAGAAGGGTCTAAAAACAGCACACACAACATTTTCAAAAAGACCTAAAAAGTGAAAATATTTTTTAAACAAAACGCATTTGACTAACAGGTCGAGCAACTAATGTTCTTTAACCCTGCTGACTGAAATTGGTGATTGCAAAATAAAATTGATCACCAGATGGAACAAAATAGATCTTAATATAAATCTAATACTAAACAGAAAACAATAAATTTGTGGCCAAGATGTTATGCCACCAAGGTGTCAAAATATTTTTGGACAGCAGATCTTGATTTCGACAATATATGTCACTTCAGTGATGTTAAGGTTCAAAATAGTATTTGGAAGGCCATATAATATACCCTCAATTTAGAAAGACTCTGTTGTTCTTCCCGTACCGGGATTCGAACCAATGCTACTGAGATATTGTGACACCAAATCGAATGCACTGTAGCCGTCCTGCTAGACCACACGACCACCTGGGCTTCACAATAATAAAACTTTCGGTGGCCGTGTGTTACATTTTCTCGTCAGTTTTAATCTAGCGTCGTACTACAGCACATGATATATAAGGAGATGTTATTGTTACAGATCAGCTCAATTATCTATAGTAAAGGATCCTACAAATTAATGCAAGATACTTTTACAGAAAATACTTATATTTATAAGTACGTCTGAGTTAGTGACAACTATATATATAGAATCTGATGTACAGTAGTTGTCGTAAACGAAAGTAAATGCTGAAGTTCGCTAATCCAAACTTATTTCTCAGTGTTATTGTATATGAACGGAAGTCATGTTTATTTTCTATGTTCATTGATATGACCAGTCTACTGCCATTCACAGTTACAGTGTTGTTGTATACTTTGTCCATCAACCTCCAAGTTTCCAGAGTATAATTGTCGTTACAATGAATCTTATCCTCACCAATAACAGTAAAGATCGTAATCTCTGGATAACTAACGAAGTCAACTGTAAGGTTTCCCACTTGACCTTTAATTCCGTATTGTGTGTTATTGTTGGAGGTTACAAAATATGGTTTCCCTTGAATGATATTTAGAGAGGTTAATGTCTTTTTAAAAGCGAATTATGTACATTATTTATTATTAAAAAAGAACAGATTTTTATATTAATTTGTTAGATCAATTCATTATTAAATCTTGTGTTCCAATACATTTAAACATCGAAATGAGATATTTACATACTTTTTTATACAAAACTCGATACAATAAGATAGCAACAGTCATGCATTGTTGAAATGCACTTCTGATGACAAATTGGTACCGTAAAAGTATTTTTTTGTGTTGTGTCTTTATTTTGTCCCGATCCCTTAACAAAATTGTTGAGTTCATAAAATTACTCGACAGTTATTTGATTTTAATAAAATGCCTGAGTGAAAAATTCTCACCTTGTGCTTTGAGAAAAAATTCTCCTCGAACGAAAGAGTTGCTACCATTCAACGACACATTATTAGAAGCGTGACAAATATAAAGTCCTCTGTCGTGATGGCGATCGGTTTCTCCTGTGGTGTTTGGAAGTATTAGTCTACCACTACCATCGTCCGGCAGATATCTGATCAGATCAGAATAGTCAGACCTATGTTCCCACTGTTTATAGATGTATTGATCTGGTACCCCATGAGCTTCACAGTTTAATTGTCTGTAATTGCCATGGTCCTCAAATGTGACCAGTACTGTTGGAGGATCTGTGAATTAAGAACAACAAATTATGTAGTAAATTGAGTTGACAATAGTTTACCAATGCTGAAATCTTATAAAACGGCATTTATCTATTATCTATGTCAGAAAAATCACACGTTATGCTTAATCATGGAGAAGGTTCTTTAGTTTATAATGAAATGAAAATAAGCTACAGCATTATGTTAATCAGCAATATTAGGTGATGATGTATATGTGGTTATACTGAACACTTGATTTTAAGCTACAATTAAAGTCACAATGTTTGTGTCTAAATAATTGCATGTGTATCATTTGCAGAGATTACTCCAGGTGTTTTCCTGTGGTACGTGTGTAGGGATGAGACACAGAGTTAAGTTCTGCAAACAATCACGAGGTATTTTCACCCACTTGATATTGAATATTGAACTATGGATAGCTTTAAGCTTAACATACTTATTATGGACGTTATCTAAGTGAAATGACATTAGTATAGTGCAAAACTATCTCAGACGGTTAATACTTAACATAGCCACGTTTTAGTGTTTTGTGGCATTCTATTCTTTAAATTATCATTTTTGTTTTAATTTGTTGTGTTATTCTTAAGTTTATGTTATTTCATAACAAGATGCATTATTATTTTTGCCAACATTTTTTTCCAGAATCCAATGACCCTTATCGTAATATTTGTAATTTCGAAAAATGTGCGATTGTACAATTTTTTTCTTTGTGTATACATGCAATTCATGGACCATGAAAATATGCGTAAAAATATTATGCATTATATGCAATTATGTAGATTTTGGCAATTTGATAATGTTTTATTGTGAAATTAACAATCTTGGAACTTACAATATACTTCAATTGTAACGATATCTGAAGCGCTGCCGGCCATATTTATGACAGTGCATCTGTACTTTCCTGCATGTTGTCTATTTATGCTCTTAATGGTCAAATACTGCGATCGCTCATCCAGTGGACTTTTATGCTGGAACATTTCCTCCCATTTCAGTTCTTTTACTTCGTGGTTTGAACTGTAGTTGCAATACAATGTCAAATCTTCTCCTTCAGTAATACCAAGTGTTTTATTCAAGGAAATCAATACTACTGGCGGCACTGTTTACAAAAAAAAAACATAACCGCGATTATACACAACTTAAGAGTTGAACAGATAAAACAACAATATAGCTTCAACATACAATGTCTCGAAAAACAAATTATCTCAATTCAATTGATCTACAAACTATATTAGTTTTCGTCTTACGAACTAATTGGAAAATTAGAAAGTTAGCAATGTATGGTCCGAGTACACAGTTATCGTCCTTTGATTTTCGTTGTCCACGAATATAGTCCTTAGTGTGGACAGAGTGTTACTTGACAATGTGTGTTATACCCCTTCCAAATTTATTTCTCTATGTTTTATGCCTCATATTGCAAGTTGGGGGGTGAAATGACACTGTATCAAATATTTGGGTCATAAATATTAAGGTAAAGTAGAGATTAGGTCCAGCTGAAAAAGCACTTTGGAAGCTGTCAAAAGATTTCAAGACCCCCTCAACATAAAATTGTCCATATTTTGAGTTAGAGCTGATAAAGTTTTCTATAATTTTGATATAATTTGTCCCAAAAGTAGTACAACACACAGTAAAAATAGTTTTGAGAAAGCGCAGGTGGGATTTTTTAAATTTTCATTTATTGTCTAAAAGAAATGCACTACGAAATAACTGTTTACTCGGACCTATATGAATACAGAAATAGCAGAATAGCAGAAAAATAACAATATCAAACATCACTGTAGATTGTATCCAAGGCTTCCCCACCATGTTGGAAATGTATGATTATAATCCAGCAAACATTCGTACCGAACAACAAGCTGTAAAGAGCTTAAAACTTGACTAGTGTAAAACTATTTAAACGGTAAAAAAAAACCGGAGAAACGAGAAACACTTATGAATGACAGTAACTGTAGTTGTTTTCTTATTTATTAAAGCAGTAAATCTTTAATAAAAAACATTAAATCTTAAATTAACAAAATGGTGAAGATATTACGTTTTGTAACATTCTTTCGATGAAAAAACATCAACAAAGAAATATGGAGCTTGAATAAAGAAAAATCTTATGAATATGATATATAAATATATATTATAAGTACTTACTGAAGACAAACAATTGAACAGTACGTTCCATATAATATTGTGATATATCGCTTTTTGTTGCACATGTATAGTTTTGCAAATGGTCTTGTTGTTTCGGTTTGAATGAATAAACTAACGATGCTGTTGTTTTTTCCTCAAGAGTTTGATTGTGAACCATCCACATCAGTTTTCCATTCGGAATCCCATGAACAACTGAACAATGTAAATCCAATACATGATTTAGATATCCGTACACAATGTGTTGAGAATCTTCCTCTCCTATCGTTAAGTTCCTAGGATATGCTAAGAAATAAAGCATACAGTATAAAATTTTCGTTTTAATCGGAATACGTTTTTTGTGGATTTTGAAATTTTATTGTTTTTTGTTGCAAGCAATGGTCCGTAGTTGATCGTCCCTTTACGGTTAACAAACAACAAGTCTGATAAAGAAAACAAGATGAAGTAATGGCTTTGTTTCACTTTTTTGATTCGAGCGTCACTGATGAATCTTTTTTAGACGAAACGCTCGTCTGTCGCAAAGTTAAAATTTGATCCTTATCTAAGATAAATTTATTGTCAACCACTGCTAGTAGATTTGTTTAGAGGGTTTTTCCATCGCAGTAGTAAGCACCTCTTTATTGACATAAATTATTGATCATGATTAATAATTAATGGTTTATAAAACATTTTGAAATACTAAGTCTTTTCTACCTCAGGATTGGATTACCTAAGCTGTATTTGGCAAACATTTTTAGGAATTGTGGTCCTCAATGCTATCGTATTTATATGGACTTTAACACTTTTGATCGAGCGTCACTGATAAATCTTTTGTAGACAAAACGCTAAACTGGCGCAAATATAAACTTTCAATACTGCTGTCTATCATGAGTTTATATTGTTAATCGTCTATAGTCAGGTGCTTGTGTTAAACATGTTAAATGTTGTCTAGACAAAGCCATTTAGCAACTTGCAAACAAAGTACAATATGATCACAAATTTGAAGTCAGTACGATTGTTTCAAACTGTTTAATGAATAGTGGTGTTTTATCAAAAAGAAAACTTTGAAAATGAGATGTTTTGAAGTATGTATATACCTATTGTAATGACTTACTTCCTATTGTCAAAGTAAAGAATTCATCCCCGCCACTGCCCCTAACACATTTGTAGTTCCCTTCATCTTCACTGGAAAAACGTCGAATTTGCAAATTATAGTGAGGACTTCCATTGACATGTATAATTGTTAATCTGTTGGATTTAGAAAATTTTGGATTTATGATATCCCCATATCCGTATGTAGAATACTTTTCAGGTCCCTGCCACACTATCTGTTCATTTGACAACTGTTCACATGGTAAAACGACTGTGTCATTTTCAAAATGGTACAAAACGGTTACTGCCAACAACTCTGTAATAGTATTACTTAAATGGTTTTTTTTTAAATTAAGACACCATAAATATTCACTTTTACTACATATGGAAGACAGATATTTATTAGTACAGTGTGCATCTACCAAATAAAGAATATTTAGTCTATGCTAGCGCCTGGTAATGTATCCAGTGTGCTGTACTTGCATACATTAGAGAGGGGAAAGACACATCCCACTTCTGGGTGCTCGATATTTTCCTGCGTAAGAAACCCATTAGTAGCCTAGTGATTTTTTTCTGGTCTTTGGTCGGATTGTTGTCTCATTGATACACATTCCACATTTCCATTCTGTATTGTTAAAATGAACAATGTTACTTCTTCAATCATATCATTACCCGACAATGCAATTATGTGATATTGTTTAAATCTTCATCGCGGCAGATGATATGGTACATGAAAATATATTCAAATAAGGTGATTGCAACAAATTACCTTTCAAGTCACTCCGCTTACAGAACAGTTTAACTTACAAAGAAACATGCTAGTACGTAGAAAGCCATCAAGTGCCTTTAATAAATACAAAACAGACGACTGTCGAGGCGAAAGACACAAAAGAGGCATTTAAATTTGAAAATGAACTCTCAGGCTAAAAATGAAAGACAAACCGTCATACAAGAGTACAAAAACACAATGAAAAAATATATAATGCGACATTTTGAAATAAACAATGGTTTGATATCTTACCTGAAAATGTAAAGAAAAGACAAAACAGTTGTGAAATTCTGATTCTCAATCCCTAAAAATATAAATATATAATAGTGACAAAATATGAAAAAAATGATCAACCTGGACATTCGTTACCCTTACTCATTATGGTATTTTTGAAAGCAGCATGACATCAGCTTAAGTTTGGAGGAGTATCAAACAAAGATACATTAATCTAAAACAAAAGAAAGTAAAATAAGGAAAAAATCTGAACTCTAACGGAATTCTAACGGAAAGTCCGTAAGTAAATGGAAAAATCAAAAACACATAAAATGAATAGCTGTCTTAATGACTTGATGAAAGCATTTTTCTTTGTAGAAAGGTGGATTAAAGGTGGTTTTATAGCTAGTTAAACCTCTCAGCATGACAGTCACAGTTTACCATTATAGTGACAACGATATGTGAACATAAGACCTGTCATTATATCTAATAAAAAAGCTAGTTTATGAGTTCGCAGTAACTGTTGCTCCTTCAACCATAACTGTGGTATTTCTGTGTTATGTAATCAGAAAAGTGGTTGATAGTCACTCATCTGTATTTGGATATGATGATGTCTATCACCCTTGTGAATCATTTCACTTTTGCATATTCCTTATTGCTACATGTACATACAGATTAATTGTTTATATTTCAAAATGTCTAATACTTACCATTATCTCTACATAGTGATACAATACATGGCTTTAAATTAAATATTTCCTCTTATTAGAGTTCAAAACATTAAAAAAAAAATGATTTGATAATTTCCTTCCTTTCACCTTGACAGGAAATACTTATGGAACACATGTTTCATTTCAAGTTCCGGTAATTTGAGTTAAATTTATTATAATTATAATTGTTATCTTGTGTTTTATATAAAATTTGAAGTAGGTAGCATATATAGATTTTCATAATCCATTTCAATGTATATTAGCGTTTGTTTTTGTAGCAATTAAATGTTTCTATTTTGTCTTGTTTTCTCTTATGGTTGCTGAGTTTTCCTCAGTTTTTATTTTCAAAGGGATATGTTTCAATTAATTTCGATTTATGACTATTGAACAACAGTTTACGTAACTCGAAAGGGTCGAAAGATACCATAGGAAAAGACAAACAGACAAAAGGACGCCTCCGGGTGCGGGAATTTTCGCTACATTGAAGACCTGTTGGTGACCTTCTGCTGTTGTTCTTTTCTATGGTCTGGTTGTTGTCTCCTTGACACATTCCCCATTCCCATTCTCAATCTTAAATAATAGGTCGCAAGCCACAACTTAGAAAACTAGAGACTAAGCAACATGAACTCTAAAAAAAATGGTGGTGATCTCAGTTGCTCCGGAAGGGTAGCCGGATCCTGCTCAACATATGGCACTGTCGTGTTGCTCATATTATAACAAGCCTAGTAAATAGTCAGTAGGTCACATTCGTTGAAAGGGAAGGAGTTTGTTGTTACGATATAAGAATCCGTTATCATCTGTGAAACGGGTATTCCATAACGGCCAACTAACTCGTGATGGCGTCAAGACAATTGTCGACGGGATGATTTTAACCTTACCATTTGGAACTCTTGCTTTATTAGCTTCCTTGTAAGCAGAAACCTCCTTTAAAAAAATCATGATAGGAAATAAACTCGGGAATATCATATCAATTGAGAGATATATACTCCGTATACAGGCGCGGCTTGTGTGTATGCTGATACATTGAAATGGAAATTTCACAATTAGAGTGCTGAAATCATCTTTGTTGTCGTAAATGTTTGTTTTCAACTGACTATCCTTGTCAATTTCTAAAGGTAATTCAAGATATGACTATCATATATGTTGTAACTTTAATACAGTAAAACCTGTATAAACCGGCTGGCTACGGGACTATGAAAAAGGGCCGTTTTGGACAGTGAGCCGGTTTATTCAGGTTTCCGTTTTGACCGGAAGTTAATGACTTGTGCCGTCCGATATTTTGCATGTAAAAGTTCTCTTTGATTATAAATTATATCTGATGAATTAAAATACTTTCACTTCGTTTTTCATTGTTTGCATTTGTATCATAATGCTCGCGTTGTTTGGATTGTGAGACGAGAGTTTCGATTTACATCCATGATCATTAATTTGAAATGTTCAAAAGGCCGATTTAAAAGCCAGAATATTATCAAACGTAATTTCATCACTATCGAAACGTTGTCGTGCAGTCTACAATTTCCATTGATTGTTGTCATCCGGGTGTTTTTCATTATCAAGGTCATTTGTTTAGGGGTTCACAACAGGGAACCCAGGATTTCGAAATCACGATGTAAATTTCTTACTCCGCAATTTAAATTTGTTTATCCCAGTTACAACGTTATTTCAATCCGATATATATTCGATGTGTCCTTTCGTTAATAAATAGTACAGCTCACTACTGTACGACTATAAGTTCACAGTTAAACACCTGACTAATTGATTATCCTGAAAAGCCATATTGTTTAAACAAATATGTTTTGATTGCATATCGATCATTGAAATTAATTAGACAAACCGGTGTTGACAGGTAACAATTAATGTAATTAAGAGTATTGAGACTTTATTATTAGACCGGAATTCGGAATACACAGGGTCCGGTTTACAAAGGGTGTTTTAAAAAAGACTTTGAAGGGGAAAAATGGGACTTTTATTTTCGGCCGGAATGGACAGGAAACCGGTTTATTTACTTTTCTACATTGGTTAGAGGTATAGGGGGAGGGTTGAGATCTCACAAACATGTTTAACCCCGCCGCATTTTTGCGCCTGTCCCAAGTCAGGAGCCTCTGGCCTTTGTTAGTCTTGTATTATTTTAATGTTAGTTTCTTGTGTACATCTTGGAAATTAGTATGGCGTTCATTATAACTGAAATAGTATATATTTTTTTAGGGGCCAGCTGAAGGACGCCTCCGGGTGCGGGAATTTCTCGCTACATTGAAGACCTGTTGGTGACCTTCTGCTGTTGTTTTTTTATTTGGTCTGGTTGTTGTCTCTTTGACACATTCCCCATTTCCATTCTCAATTTTATTATTACTCAGGGTCCGGTTTAATCAGGTTTGACTGTATTAACTTCGAACTTGGTTGATACACATTTTATGGGTATCACGGGGTCTTGTATTTGTATATTATATATTTAATCTTATTATTTTACATGTATGCAGATACAACTTGCGAAAGTCATAGGTAGGTCTACATTTTTCAGTGTCTGTGTATGCATATAAAGTTAAATAAAAATATAACACAAACATCTTGATCCCGTCTGAATTGTCTTACACAAACTTGATGCGACATGGCGGTGGTTCGTATCTGATCTACAAAAATATAATTTTTTTTAGTATATTATATCGCACATGGTATGCTGTTTAATATCTTCTTCTAGCTAATATAATTTTTCCATTATCATATAAAAGATCATCAATGAAAACTGATATATGTTACGTAACAATTAAAGATTTCATGTATATCTCTTTAAATAAAATCAACGGTACCCATTTTGTTGCACCAGATGCGCATTTCGACAATACATGTCTCTTCAGTGATGCTCGTGGCCAAAATATTTGAAATCCAAAGCTTATATAAAAGATGAAGAGCTATAATTCAAAAGGTCCAAAAAGTATAGCCAAATTCGTGAAAGGAATCAGAGCTTTGCATAAGGGAGATATATTCCTTAATTTATAATAATTTTTATTATTTTGTAACAGCAAATTTTAATAACACAAAAAATCCGTATTTTCATGCCAGTACCGAAGTACTGGCTACTGGGCTGGTGATACCCTTAAACTTTATAACTTTGTACCGTGCGGAAAAGCAAACTTGCACAGCCGATTTAATTAATTGCTACCGTTTATGTTGTCACTGTAAGCTATGTTGTGCTCGTGACATAAACTATGATTATATAAAGGCATGTTTAATTTTAGTAATTAATGGCATGTCATTTTTCTTGTGTTTTTTTTTAACTGGTTTATTGTTACAAGTATCATTACTATAGTGAAAATATTACAAGAGTTTTAAAATATGATATAAAAATTCATTGTTCTTCAGTGTAATGAAATTAACATTGTAGTAGATCAATTAGTTTTGTCTTATTTTCAGGTTCAGTGTTTTATTCGAATTACGATCAATTCGACAGTATGATGCGTCTCTCCATAGAATAAGTTGGTATTCATATTGGTCAACATCATTTATTAATCAAAGAAAGACATATTCTTTCAACACTTGTTGAAGGGAAAGAAAAGTAAAATATATTAATGCCACTGCGAGTGGAAACAAACTGAGATTAAGTTAACATTAATATATCAATAGATATAGGAAGATGTGGTGTGAGTGCCAATGAGACAACTCTCCATCCAATATCTGTTTTAAACAGCCCTAGATAGTTTATAATAAGAATTTAGCCTACTTTTATTGCTGATAAATTTAATGTTTATAGTTTAAAAAAAGCTTGCATAGGACACTGTGAAGATGTAGTGACGCATCATTACTTCTACTTCTATTTGCCAAATTACTTACGTTATGTTTCGACTATGGTTTAAAGTCGCATGGGTCTAATCATTCCTTTATGAGAGAAAAACATCCATCGAGTCCAATTATAACGTTTTGAAAAATCTTGATCAATGAATTCAGACTTTTCTTAAACAAACAGATGGTCAAATCAATAATCATTAACGAATATTAAAATTAAAAACAAAAACAAACAGTTGTAACAAATCTCCTAAAATATTGGGATAGAAATTTTAATTTTAAATTTTATTTCGTGATTTTTTTATAAGATATAGTAACTTATTCAGATAAACATTCTGATCAAATTAGATAGTTTATAACATTTTTCTTCATAAATTCAGGCACTTCTGTAATATGCAGAAGGGCTACATTGAATTACAAAATAGTCGGGGTTGAATACAATGAAAAGGATGGAACTTTCGGTATAATATAGATAAAAAAACAAAAAAATCAAATACGGTACTAATTTGTGCATTATAAATTAAATTAAGCATTTCAAATACTTCATTTATTGAAAACATGCCCTATAAGTAAATGAAGATCGATTCTCAATTGTTTGGTGATTATCACAGAATGGCAATTAATGTAGCTTAAGAGCGTTCTTATTCATAAATATTTTTGAAATATCTTGAACAAATGCATGGACAAAACGTTGCGAAATCGCATACAAAATGTAATTGAGGATATATAAGACATTTTTTTTTTCTCTCGCAGGATAGCATAGGAAAATCGAAATTGAGCAGCGCAAATATGAATTATTTTACCGTATTTTCTTATTAATTCATCCGTTAACATTAGATACAGACCCTGATAAATGCAATATTAAGTTATAAAGCATATTATGGAATTACTGGACACACGCTAATAAAATAAGTAAATGGTAGTTTATACAGTTGAATAATTACATAAGATGTATGTTTCATTATAATACGTTATTCTGATTGGCTAACTGCACATCACATGTTATTCCGTAAGCAATTGCATCAGACAATAACATTTATCAGTCGTGATGACACAAGGTTCCACAATAAAGTGCACAGGTGAATTATACAAACTTGATAAAAATCGTGTTTTCATGATCCTAGCTAAAAAATGTAATTATAAGTATTGAATGCTTCTTTTTGTAACTTTATAGGGTTGTAAAAGCGTTGACCGTGCGTACATTTTTAGAATGAAGCGCTTCCGCAATGCTTTTACACCCCAAAAAATTTACAAAAAGAAGCATTCAATTCTTAAATAAAATTAGACGCGAGTATACGTATACGTCAATGCAATGGTTACCAAACGACAAGTTTAACTTCAAAATATCGTTATAAAAATATCGTTATTGACGAAATTAACGAAACATTGGTGTATAATATTTCACATTATCCTAGTGAAGTGAGTCTTCCTTTTCAAGCAATTATCATTTTGATGTATTTGTAGAACTACGCCTCGAGAAAGTGAGTCGACATATGTAAGACATATAGCTGAGTATGATGAAATAGACAGTTTGTATTATAACCCAATGAACGATACCATAGTCAGACAAGCGGCTACACAAAGCCAAAGCCAACCATCTGAGGCTATACAACTAGAAAATCCCCGAAATGTTGACATAATTCGTTCTAGAATTGTCTTCTATACCTCAACCAGTCACGAAATTGCTTTGGACGAAAATAGTCAACATACCTCATTTCAATGCAATTTATCCAAACGCTCATCGTCAGAAGAATCATATCTTGTTCCATGCAGAAGGTATTCTGACCAAGATAATTTGTTCAAGAACGAACTTCGTAATAACCAAACAGATCAATTGAACATTGAAATAGACGATTTGTCCGTAGCTAGCGATAGTAGCGAAACTAAAGCAAAAAGTGTTAAGAAATACGAAACACTTTTTCCCGTAAATACAGAAGAACATTCATATCAATAACATTATGCATATTAAGAATATTAGACACAAAAAAGAAACTCCTCTTAAAAAAAAAGATTTATAACTGAATTTTATGATAGAAAGACCTACCACTTTCTAAGCAAATTAGAATGACTATGTCTTAAACATATGTCTAAAAAGGTCTTATATTGTGAATATGGTTTTATGAAAATAATAGGTATACGAATGAACTAGCAGATACTTCAGACTTTGTTATGTAAATGAATAAATATCAAAGTATTTGATTAACTATAAAGTATTGATGAATAAACCCTAACAGGAGGGATTGTGCCTGATATGCATATGATGAAGACATAATCTTTCAATCAGTTTAATTGACGTCTTGAGCTGGCATGTCAGCAACTGCAAGTAGTCTGTTGTTATTTATGTATTATTGTCATTTTGTTTATGTTCTTTTTGTTTCATATTCTGACATCAGGCTCTGAGTTTTTTGTGCGTATTGTTGTACGTTTGTTTTTCTACATCGGCTAGAGGTATAGGGGAGGGTTGAGATCTAAAAAACATGTTTAACCCCGCTGCAATTTTCGCCTGTCCCAAGTCAGGAGCCTCTGGCCTTTGTTAGCGTTGTATGATTTTTAATTTAAGTTTCTTGTGTATTATTCGGAGTTAAGTATGACGCCCATTATCACTGAACTAGTATACATAGATATAGGAAGATGTGGTGTGAGTGCCAATGAGACAACTCTCCATCCAAATAACAATTTGAAAAGTAAACCATTATAGTTATTTGTTTAGGGGCCAGCTGAAGGACGCATCTGGGTGCGGGAGTTTCTCACTACATTGAATACTTATTGGTGGCCTTCGGTTGTTGTCTGCTCTATGGTTGGATCGTTGTCGCTTTGACGCATTCCTCATTTCCATTCTCAATTTTTATTCATTTACCATGCGTGCTTTTTAATTCGTTTACATTTCGGCCTTTTTAACTTTTTTCAACCTTTCGTAGACGAATCGCTCGTTTGTCGTGCACACTTTTATTCCTAGTATACATTATGAGTTTATTTACATTCTAAACCAATTCAACCTATTCCATCGTATGTTTTATTCTCTGAGGACTTTCTCAGACCTCGCAAATAAAATACGCACATACAATTTGATTTTATTATGCTTTTAGGAGGGAACATATTTGTCTTTTTTCGAGATTTGAGTTTTTAACATAATTTCAAGTTTCTTTACCTTTGTTTCAATTGGATTTTGTACTTCTATATTAGAAATGAAAGACGTTGCTTTATGTTGCCGCGTTTAAGAATTGATCAAGTCTTGTTTTATAGAAATACACATTTCTTTACTGAATGAAACATTTTATTTCTACGTTGGAACATTCACCTTATTTCAATAATGTCTATTTTTGAATTTTATTTGGTGCATATTTGTCAATAAATTTTTGTGTATTATACAAATAATAATAAATATACAGTGTATGCAATGACGTTTGAAGTATTTAACAATTTAGTTTTCAACCTTTCGTAGACGAATCGCTTGTTTGTCTAGAACTTCACTTGTGAACGTCCTCTTTTTAAAGTGATTATTCTTTATCAAATTGCATGTTTTCGTTAACTGATCTAAATATAAAAACTAAACAATGTGGATTAATAGTTTCTGCACAGGAGCCTAAGTTGATGTTTCGGGGAAAATCTTACATGAATTATTAATTTAGTATAGGTTTAGATTACTTTCAAATTTTCGTGGTTGAAGTTTGACAATGTATGAAATATAAGATGAATGAATGAAGGCGTATTCTATTTGCAAAAAACCTGAATGACATGCTCTGGCTATACACAGACAGGTATATACAATTTTACAAAACGACAGATAGCATAGATTTACCGAGAACAATACATAATGTAATAAAGTTATAATTAATTCATAATACATGACATAATTTTAAATGCATGTTTTTTCAGATGACTACACAGTTTAATTGTAATTGATTTAGATTTTGCCTCAAGCAAATGAAAAAGTTTAAAAGTATTTGGCCCATAACAATAACATTATGGCCAATAGTCTAGTCTCCCAGTTTTATGGGCTGGACATATAAGTACGAAGTGGTACTCATTTTAAACACAACCCATGTTGCAGCATTCACATACACGCATATGTTTTCGGAAATTTTTATATACTAGTAATACTAATTCAAAGTTTAAGATAGTTTGGTACCACATATTGTATGACCATAAGCAATACATATTTATCATGATGATATTACTGGCACGACAGAAGATTCTTATAAATCCTGAATCGGCTACCCCTTTTTGCTATATCAGCACATAAGAGCTATTTGAAGCCACATCCCGCGTATGCAGTAGTGTTTATAGGATGAGTCTTAAGAGAAAGATAAATCAACATTGAATTTTATAATTGGATCACGTTTTTGGAATTTGAAATGAAACATTCATTTCATGTTTAGAAATATCCAACTTCAGCTCCATGTAGAATCTGAATCTGAGCAAGACAGAGGCTTTTAAAGAGAAGTATTATTGTTCTAATCATCAAACTATTGAAAAATGATTGGATTGGGTCACACATATGTGTTCCAATTGCGGTTTAGTAAGCCTGGGAATATTGACATTAAGTTGCATGCAAATAACAAAGATAGTTACTTGTCTAAGCATACTTTGTACAGTATATGGGTTTAAAGTTATGCGCAAACCAAAGACCTTTCTCATGTTTCTGTAGGTGTCAATACAATTGTCATAGGGATGTAAGCACATAAATCGAGACCAGGGTAGTTGAAGATGAGAGAAGGTTTTATGAATCTATTTTCTTATAAAAATGCAGTGATACTGTTTTGAAGATGGAACATTTTCAACGGGTGGTGAGACCGTTCAAACCGTGATCTTAAATAAAAGTAAAAAAAAAAATAAAACGTGAATAATAAAATATAGTATATGATATTAGCAAGCAAAATAGAGGGAATTGTGCAAATGATAATTCAAACATGAAAATTAGCACAAAGCAGCATATTATACACCTTTTAAAGAAAAAACTGCAGGCCATAAAAAAAATATTAATAATTTCAAGATGGCCATGGATTTTTTCTAAAATGGCTGTTTTTTCAGTTTGAAAATACTGCTTTTTCTGGAAAACCTTTCTTTGACCTTCTTATAGGTTGCACTTTGTAAATACAGCTGTTTCTCAAAACACGCCTCTTTTGGGGGAACTTAAATATTCATAGAAAACTAATTTTGTTTACATACTGGTTCCCAGCTATGCTCTCTGTGTTCCATCTCACACTGACATAACTTGGGAATGTTACCAGTACATTTAGATGTGCATATTGTTTACATTGAGATCTGTGGTAAACTTTCATTCGAGGTAGGGGTAGTTAAGAAAATTAGTGTTAGTTTAAACTCTGAGAAGTTCAGGGCATATAAACGTTAAAAATATGCCGCACAGCCCTATATTTACACCTTTGAAAAAAATTGTGGTGCAAATGAACTTTCAATTCTAGGATTAGTTTGTTTTCAAAACCTCAAAGTAAAAGTGGTACAGTTTTAGCCTTATAAGGAGTTCCTATGGGAAATTGCATTGTCAATATTTACAGAAATGCAACCTATAGTTAAAAATACCATTATCAGGTTTGGTGACAACCTTCTTTACATGTGACGTATTTACTATAAGTGAATATTTGACATATCCGAGGTTTGCACATACGCGAAAATGTAACAAAAATTATTCAAAAACATTTGAACTATTTACTATATATTAAGTGTTTTTGCATTTTTAATGATATTATTAATTGATTTTATAACTTTTTTCAAGGTTATGAAACACATGCGTTAAACAATTTTGTGCATGCGCAAACTATTTATAGACATAAAGAGCGATTTGCATGCACTAACAGGGCACACTGGTATTAATCGTAGTTCACTCATTACTCTAATATTCTTGACTCTTGTAGAGCTGTTTCAGTGTAATATATAATTTGTCACTGTTTGAAAACACGCCCATTCAGTTGCAATGGTAATCATGGTAATGGTATTCTATGGATAAGGCGAAATATGTGTTTTATCCCCGAGAAACATCAATTGTAACTGCAGATCATCCATCTTTAGTAATGGCTAAGCAAATTCAGTGGAAATGGCCTGATTTGTATAGAGAAGATAAATTTATCACCATGTTTGGTGAATTGCACATTGAAATGACTAGTTATAAAATTTTGGGTGATATATTGCGAGATAGTGGATGGAAATGTGCCCTCACTGAATCTGATATTGCAGCACCTAGAACGGCAGAGTCTTTTTATGTATATTCAAATGTACCTAGGACTAGACACGCGCATCAGATAACTGCATATGTTTTGCTTGAAGTGTTTATTTCGGCTTATGAAAGCTAAACACAGAAATTATAATTATTTCATGACTCTGTTACGTAAACATGATTGATGGACTGGTGTAAAGACATAAAATCATCTCGACCACTTTTGGTAGTATATGCTCATTTCATGAATCAGATTTTGTACTTTACAAACAGTCCATGTAAAGCATGATACCGTATTTGTTTAGGTCTTGATTGTGTAAACTATGTTCAATCGTTACCGATCCATCTCCGAGATATGAATTCCCTTCCCGAACATCACGCACAGGTGGCAATGGAATTTAAAAATGACAATTTCACTGTTCGTAGGACCAGCTAAGTTTTTTTCTTATAGCACAATTGATCAGGCACAAAAATAGAATAATGCAATTGTGAAGGGCGATGTTGGTGCCATAGGTTTTACCGAAGATCCCTTTAAGACAAATTGATATTAGCTGGACCAGAAGTCAGTAGACTAGACGATGAATTTGAAGGAATGCTACACCAGATGGACGACATAATGAAAACTCTACGACAACACAGGAGGGTGTCTTTAAAAAGCTTCAAAGGCTTTGTAAAGTGATGAACGAGTTTTGAAATCCGTTTCTAGAAGAGTCGTCAGATTTGTAACAAAATACTGTATTTATACAAACTTCAAGATATTCGTCCAAATAATACGAAGATCTTTTAAAGTAAATGCAAAACGAAGGAGAACCTGCTTTTTATAATCATATCAAAAAGAACAACTTCCTATTATGGCTGTAAAATAAAACTGGAAACATCTTTGTCAAAAACAAAAGTAGAGAATCTTAAAAGTGATTGCGATATCTTTTCTAGACTTTTCATTTCTTGTCACAGTAGACAGTTTGACTTGGATTATTTCACTATCCTCTATATCGCCTCCTTTTTTGTCCCAGGATGTCACTTCAAACAGTGATATTAAATCGCTGCAAATGGGTATAATTGAAACAAATTATGATGCATGTATCGTTTGAGGTGCAGCAATGATTAAGTCCAGGCCACCAAGTTGGGCAACACTATTTGATGATTATGCAAATGATGTCATACTGCCTTACATAAAATCATGCATTGATAAGTATTCAAGAGTAGACATTGTATTTGATGTTTACTAAATGAATAATTTAAAGGCTGTGACAAGACAAAAGCAAGGTTCTAATGCTCGACGGACAGGTGTTGGTTCTGGTAGAACACCAAGGGTTTGGATTAGTTTTCTCTGTGAAGATAACAACGAAACGAAAAGTTTCTCTCCGACATAATTGCTTCTTTAGAGACTAATAAAGATGTGTATGTTACTCATGGTGAAAATTTTCTTTGCAATGTCAATAAGGATACTTTCAAGCTATCCAATTGTAATCATGAAGACGCAGATACAGGAATTTTTTGTCCATTTTCGGCATGATTATGAAAATTGACGTAAAAAGTAATTTTAGATAGATCTTGTAACACAAATGTAGTAGTAGTAAGAATTGCAGCACTCGCAATATTTGGTGGAACAAAATGTGGATAGGTTTTGGAAGGAATACAGACTTTTGATGGCTTTCTGTACGTGACATATCAAATGCGTTTGGTCCTCGTGTAGTTGCTCTTCTTTTCGTTCATGGATTCAGTGGATGTGACACTTTGTCGGATTTTCATGAGAAAGGGAACAATCAGCATGGCTGATATGGGAAGTATTTCCATGTGTAACGGATATGTTTTTTCGCTGATGTATGAAAACATGGACATCATAGAAGCATTTGTTTGCATCATGTATTACAGAAAAGCATCAACACTTGCTGTAAACGAGGCACGATGTAAATTGTTTGCCCGGGAGCAGCGACATTGTGATGCAATTCCGCCTACAAGATGTTTATTTTCCGGAGCACTTAAAAAGAGAAGCATATCACAAAAATACTGAACTCAGAGGAAAATCAAATTTGAAAGTCCCTAATCACATGGCAAAATCAAATGACTAAGCACATCAAAAACGAATGGACAACAACTGTCATATTCCTGACTTGGTACAGGCATTTACAAATGTAGAAAGTGGTGGTTTAAACCTGGTTTTATAGCGCTTAACCTCCAACTTTGTACGACAGTCTCATCAAATTCCGTTATATTTACAATGATGCGTAAACTAAACGACATACTAAATACAATAGTCAAAATATGGGTACAGCAGTCATCATCGAATTACAATTTTAAAAGAAACAATTTCGCGTGTCTGACGTCAGAAAATTTATACGTCACATATTTTTGTCGTTCAATTTTTTTACAAACAATTTTAAAATTTCACATTGGCAATGTTAGCATACAGGGTTAAAAAATCAAAAGTATGTAAGAATTAATTTCAGAAATGGACCGAGATTTAAAACAGTCCAAAAATTCTCTAGAATTTATAAGAATCCACAAATGGTTCATTCCACTACGAGATTAAATAATTTTGACGTCTGTGGTTCAACGTATTTTCTAATTTATAATAGAAATATAAACTAATGACATATTATAGAACAATGACATGCTGAAAGGATCTTTTAAAGTACAGAGTCGCGCTATAAGAGACAACGAAACACAAAAAGTCGCATAGACAAAACACACCAGCAAAAATGAAAGATAATACAAACACATTGACGGGATGTATAAGTAACGAGTCAAGTTAAAGGATATCACAGAAAACATGATTGATTGATTGATTGTTGGTTGCTTAACGTCCAGTGGCAAATAGTTCATGCATATTCAGGACGAGAACAAGTTCACAATGAATACTATAGGTAGGTCTTGAAATAAAAGAGGCCATCTGGGATGATGGTCGGGGAAATTTGGACTGCCACTGGAAAATGAGGGTATATTGGATAGGGACAGACATTTTGCCTTGCAACAGGCCACCTACGGACCCCTCAAAGAGTTGCTGCAAGGGTTCTTAACGTGCAAAGAGCGTGGCACTCTCCTTACACGAGGCATCGGATTTAACGTCCCCAAACTGACTGGACGTGACTGCGAACTTGATACATCCCGCACAGCCAAACGGACGCCCCACTTCGGCAAGCGTTTTACTGCCGGTCGGAAGAAGACCAAGTGAGCATATTTCTATTCCCCAGTCACCCTTGGGGGCTCACAGAAAACAATCCAACAGTAAAAGTAATAATAATAATAGAACAAAGACAAATAAAAAAACAATATAACACGTTGTTAAGATGATAAACAACGTCAGTACGCAGAATCTATACATCAAGACCATCATGTATTATTTGTGAAGTTGATACGGAATATTTATCAACAAGGTCTACTTCTTTAGCTGCCGTTGCATTCTCGTATCGGGAACTTTTGAAATGCGGAGGCAACACATCCAGCTGTGTTGGTAACTGAAAATGCAACCGTTCTGGCCTTCCTTGTATGGGTTTTTATATTGGCAACTGTTAGATAAGTACAAGATAAGCAACCTGTCTTTCTAACCAACTAGGCATTTTATCTTCACAAAGAAAGTGATATCACTTGTTAAGTTGATGAACATTACAAAAATAAATATATTTTCAAAATTTTTATCGCTATTTTGGAATCGTAAGTCACTATTTTTCTTCATTTATGTGTTGTTTTGTCGTACTTAAGGACTGTTATTTACGTTTGATCAAAACATACTTTGAATCATACCTATTACACAGCTTTGAAGGATTTATGAAATGTAGCCAATTGGATATGACGGCATTTGCAAAATGATCGGTGGCAAGCTTGAACCAATGATTTTTTTTATGGCCAACAGCAGATTTATTTAAATTATCATTTAGTCAACTTTTATACAAAATTACATGCTTGTATCACGATTTGCACAATTATTTCCATAATATCTCCCACTAATATATTTTGTCAGTACAAAATCACAACATTGACACGCAAAACATACGCCAGAGTGAAACTAAAACGTGACTCACAATTATCATCTATAACAGCAGTAGCTTTCGTAGGTTGTTTATTGGGCGCAATTTAAAATCATTTAGTAAATTCGCATCCTCAAGGAAATTTTGACTGTCCCTCTGGTATCTTTCGCCCCTCTTTTGGAAACATAAGTGAGTAATTTAATTGTTTAAATTATAGCTTTTCAAATAGTCGTATATACGGGGTGCAATATGCCTTTGAAAGTTCTTTCGAGAAAACAAATTCATCAATTTCAATTGTAATCTAATCAAGAAATATATTCTAAGTATAACAGTTTCAATAAAATGCAAACAAATTTTCATTTAACATGTTTAAGATTTGTTAATCGTTATGACAAGTTCATTTGAATAAAGATAGTCCTGAGTTTTCTTCACTTCTCCGTTCCCAAGTGCTCTTCATCTTAAACTTCTTCCATCTAAGTTTCAACTACACTTTTCTTATGTTACAATGTAACTTGTTGCAGTGAATCAGTTTACTTTTTTTGTTGGAGATGTTTTCATAAGATTACAAATGAAAACCTGTTATTTTGATTGAATCATTGAATGATTACAGTGCCCTATATGGCAGCAAATATTAACTTGATATTTGCTTTGAAATAACTTAAAATTTGTATTACATAGTCACGTCTCATGATCGGTTTTATAAGGCCCAAATATGAGCCACATAGTTGCAGATGAATCATGTCAATCTATTCTGATTTTACTATAACATTCTTGAAACTCATACAATAAAAACTACACACAGCAACGCTTGTACAATTCTAAAAAAATCAAAATGACATAGGTTAGGTATTTACAACATAGACTGCATAGATATGCTACACTGCTAATTTTGCATAGGTACTTTTTCTGTACAAAAAATCTGTAGTACTGGAAAATTACTTTTAAAATATAGTACTTTTTTAGTACTTCAAATTTATTGTAATATTTAAGTACTTGTTTTTTACAGTACTTGATTTGTACTTCAAATTTTAAGTACTCAATTTGTACTTTAATTGTGTAGTACTAAATGTGTACCTCAAATATTAGGTACAAATCAAGTACTGTAAAAAACAGGTACCTAAATATTACAATAAATTTAAAGTACTAAAAAAGTACCATATTTTAAAAGTAATTTTCCAGTACCACAGATTTTTTGTACAGAAAAAGTACCTATGCAAAAGTAGCAGTGTAAGGAGCGATTTTTACGGAATTGCCATTTCTTTTCTCTAGGAAAAGTCTTGAGAGATATCTGCACCACGTTGTTTTATGAACCTTTAGTACATGTATGCCCTGCTGACTGCACATTTTGGGGTCGATTAGACTTGTAGTTTCAGAGTATAACTGATAAGAAGGATGTGGATTTTTTTTTCAGAAGAGATGTAAGAACAATATTGAAATTCAATTCTTCTTGAATAATTGATCATAGGTCTTTCCTTCCATATTGTTTTAATGAAACTGTCATAAATAAACGGTCATACATATTGATTGATTGGTTGGTTGGTTGGTTGGTTGGTTGGTTGGTTTGTTTATTACTTAAACACTTGGGATAGGGTCTCTTGAAGCAACCGGAAAAACTGAGATCTTGGACCCCGTATTGAACACACGAGACGGAAACATGCACTGATTTATTGATTGATTGATTGATTGGTTGGTTGGTTGGTTGGTTGGTTAAACATGTTGATTGGTTGATTTAACACGTTGGTTGGTTGGTTAAACACGTTAGATAGTGTTTCTCGAAACAAGCGAGAAAGAAACTAATGAGATCGTGGACTCCATATTAAACACATGAGACGGAAACATGCACCGATTGGTTGATTGATTGGTTGGTTGGTTCGCTTAACATGTTGATTGGTTGATTGAACACGTTGGTTGGTTGGTTGGTTGGTTGGTTGGTTGGTTGGTTGGTTGGTTAAACACGTTTGATAGTGTTTCTTGAAACAAGCGAGAAAGAAACAAATGAGATCGTGGACTCCATATTAAACACATGAGACGGAAACATGCACTGATTGGTTGATTGATTGATTGGTTGGTTGGTTGGTTAAACATGTTGATTGGTTGATTAAACACGTTGGTTGGTTGGTTAAACACGTTGGAAAGTGTTTCTTGAAACAAGCGAGAAAGAAACAAATGAGATCGTGGACTCCATATTAAACACACGAGACGGAAACATGCACTGATTGGTTGATTATTTGGTTGGCTAAACATGTTGATTGGTTGATTAAACACGTTGGTTGGTTGGTTGGTTAAACAACACGTTTGATAGTGTTTCTTGAAACAAGCGAGAAAGAAACAAATGAGATCGTGGACTCCATATTAAACACATGAGACGGAAACATGCACTGATTGGTAGATTGATTGGTTGGTTGGTTGGCTAAACATGTTGATTGGTTGACTAAACACGTTGGTTGGTTGGTTAAACAACACGTTTGATAGTGTTTCTTGAAACAAGCGAGAAAGAAACAAATGAGATCGTGGACTCCATATTAAACACATGAGACGGAAACATGCACTGATTGATTGATTGATTTATTGGTTGGTTGGTTGGTTGGTTGGTTGGTTGGTTGGTTGGTTGGTTGGTTGGTTGAACACGTTGATTGGTTGATCAAACACATTCATTTGTAAGTGGGGGTAAAAAAAAAAGGGGGGGGGGAGGGTCCTAGGGATTTTTTTTTTATATAAACGGAACAGAATGGTTAAAATTGTCGTTTTACAATTTAAATCAATTGCTTCTAAAAAGCAATTGTAAACGGTCTTGCCCCCCCCCCCTTTTGAAACATGATTGATTGTTATGTGTGTGTGTGTGTTTGTTTGTCTGTCTGTCTGTTTGTTTGTTTGTCTGTCTGTTTGTTTCTGTAAGGGGTCTATATTATTCCGGGGAAGTTTCATGTTTAGTTCGGAAAGTTTTTATTTTATTTCAGGTCCAGCGCGCGCGCCAGATTGGAGGAGACATCACGTGACGCGGGTTGATAATAACGAAAACTCAGTCTTTTTATTTCTTTTCAGGTGGAGACGTTGAACAGACAACATCTATAGAGATGGAATGTGCACAATGTAATTTCTTTTGTCATTGTAGGAAATTGACATTTCGGTCACAGTTCACCAGCAGTGCATGATTTGGATTTTATTGATCCGGTGTAACTTTAAAACACGCGTTGCATGCTTATTTTCTTGTAATGTACATTTTTCAGCACCAGTTTGTAACACAGATAAGTATTTTAATCTAGGAGCGAACATTTTATTTTAGGATTTCACTGAGATTTACGGCCCTGCACTGCTAATTTTGCATAGGTACTTTTTCTGTACAAAAAATCTGTAGTACTGGAAAATTACTTTTAAAATATAGTACTTTTTTAGTACTTCAAATTTATTGTAATATTTAAGTACTTGTTTTTTACAGTACTTGATTTGTACTTCAAATTTTAAGTACTCAATTTGTACTTTAATTGTGTAGTACTAAATGTGTACCTCAAATATTAGGTACAAATCAAGTACTGTAAAAAACAGGTACCTAAATATTACAATAAATTTAAAGTACTAAAAAAGTACCATATTTTAAAAGTAATTTTCCAGTACCACAGATTTTTTGTACAGAAAAAGTACCTATGCAAAAGTAGCAGTGTAAGGAGCGATTTTTACGGAATTGCCATTTCTTTTCTCTAGGAAAAGTCTTGAGAGATATCTGCACCACGTTGTTTTATGAACCTTTAGTACATGTATGCCCTGCTGACTGCACATTTTGGGGTCGATTAGACTTGTAGTTTCAGAGTATAACTGATAAGAAGGATGTGGATTTTTTTTTCAGAAGAGATGTAAGAACAATATTGAAATTCAATTCTTCTTGAATAATTGATCATAGGTCTTTCCTTCCATATTGTTTTAATGAAACTGTCATAAATAAACGGTCATACATATTGATTGATTGGTTGGTTGGTTGGTTGGTTGGTTGGTTGGTTTGTTTATTACTTAAACACTTGGGATAGGGTCTCTTGAAGCAACCGGAAAAAACTGAGATCTTGGACCCCGTATTGAACACACGAGACGGAAACATGCACTGATTTATTGATTGATTGATTGATTGGTTGGTTGGTTGGTTGGTTGGTTAAACATGTTGATTGGTTGATTTAACACGTTGGTTGGTTGGTTAAACACGTTAGATAGTGTTTCTCAAAACAAGCGAGAAAGAAACTAATGAGATCGTGGACTCCATATTAAACACATGAGACGGAAACATGCACCGATTGGTTGATTGATTGGTTGGTTGGTTCGCTTAACATGTTGATTGGTTGATTGAACACGTTGGTTGGTTGGTTGGTTGGTTGGTTGGTTGGTTGGTTGGTTGGTTGGTTGGTTGGTTAAACACGTTTGATAGTGTTTCTTGAAACAAGCGAGAAAGAAACAAATGAGATCGTGGACTCCATATTAAACACATGAGACGGAAACATGCACTGATTGGTTGATTGATTGATTGGTTGGTTGGTTGGTTGGCTAAACATGTTGATTGGTTGATTAAACACGTTGGTTGGTTGGTTAAACACGTTGGAAAGTGTTTCTTGAAACAAGCGAGAAAGAAACAAATGAGATCGTGGACTCCATATTAAACACACGAGACGGAAACATGCACTGATTGGTTGATTATTTGGTTGGCTAAACATGTTGATTGGTTGATTAAACACGTTGGTTGGTTGGTTGGTTAAACAACACGTTTGATAGTGTTTCTTGAAACAAGCGAGAAAGAAACAAATGAGATCGTGGACTCCATATTAAACACATGAGACGGAAACATGCACTGATTGATTGATTGATTTATTGGTTGGTTGGTTGGTTGGTTGGTTGGTTGGTTGGTTGGTTGGTTGGTTGAACACGTTGATTGGTTGATCAAACACATTCATTTGTAAGTGGGGGTAAAAAAAAAGGGGGGGGGGGAGGGTCTTAGGGATTTTTTTTTTATATAAACGGAACAGAATGGTTAAAATTGTCGTTTTACAATTTAAATCAATTGCTTCTAAAAAGCAATTGTAAACGGTCTTGCCCCCCCCCCTTTTGAAACATGATTGATTGTTATGTGTGTGTGTGTGTTTGTTTGTCTGTCTGTCTGTTTGTTTGTTTGTCTGTCTGTTTGTTTCTGTAAGGGGTCTATATTATTCCGGGGAAGTTTCATGTTTAGTTCGGAAAGTTTTTATTTTATTTCAGGTCCAGCGCGCGCGCCAGATTGGAGGAGACATCACGTGACGCGGGTTGATAATAACGAAAACTCAGTCTTTTTATTTCTTTTCAGGTGGAGACGTTGAACAGACAACATCTATAGAGATGGAATGTGCACAATGTAATTTCTTTTGTCATTGTAGGAAATTGACATTTCGGTCACAGTTCACCAGCAGTGCATGATTTGGATTTTATTGATCCGGTGTAACTTTAAAACACGCGTTGCATGCTTATTTTCTTGTAATGTACATTTTTCAGCACCAGTTTGTAACACAGATAAGTATTTTAATCTAGGAGCGAACATTTTATTTTAGGATTTCACTGAGATTTACGGCCCTGCACTGCTAATTTTGCATAGGTACTTTTTCTGTACAAAAAATCTGTAGTACTGGAAAATTACTTTTAAAATATAGTACTTTTTTAGTACTTCAAATTTATTGTAATATTTAAGTACTTGTTTTTTACAGTACTTGATTTGTACTTCAAATTTTAAGTACTCAATTTGTACTTTAATTGTGTAGTACTAAATGTGTACCTCAAATATTAGGTACAAATCAAGTACTGTAAAAAACAGGTACCTAAATATTACAATAAATTTAAAGTACTAAAAAAGTACCATATTTTAAAAGTAATTTTCCAGTACCACAGATTTTTTGTACAGAAAAAGTACCTATGCAAAAGTAGCAGTGTAAGGAGCGATTTTTACGGAATTGCCATTTCTTTTCTCTAGGAAAAGTCTTGAGAGATATCTGCACCACGTTGTTTTATGAACCTTTAGTACATGTATGCCCTGCTGACTGCACATTTTGGGGTCGATTAGACTTGTAGTTTCAGAGTATAACTGATAAGAAGGATGTGGATTTTTTTTTCAGAAGAGATGTAAGAACAATATTGAAATTCAATTCTTCTTGAATAATTGATCATAGGTCTTTCCTTCCATATTGTTTTAATGAAACTGTCATAAATAAACGGTCATACATATTGATTGATTGGTTGGTTGGTTGGTTGGTTGGTTGGTTGGTTTGTTTATTACTTAAACACTTGGGATAGGGTCTCTTGAAGCAACCGGAAAAAACTGAGATCTTGGACCCCGTATTGAACACACGAGACGGAAACATGCACTGATTTATTGATTGATTGATTGATTGGTTGGTTGGTTGGTTGGTTGGTTAAACATGTTGATTGGTTGATTTAACACGTTGGTTGGTTGGTTAAACACGTTAGATAGTGTTTCTCAAAACAAGCGAGAAAGAAACTAATGAGATCGTGGACTCCATATTAAACACATGAGACGGAAACATGCACCGATTGGTTGATTGATTGGTTGGTTGGTTCGCTTAACATGTTGATTGGTTGATTGAACACGTTGGTTGGTTGGTTGGTTGGTTGGTTGGTTGGTTGGTTGGTTGGTTGGTTGGTTGGTTAAACACGTTTGATAGTGTTTCTTGAAACAAGCGAGAAAGAAACAAATGAGATCGTGGACTCCATATTAAACACATGAGACGGAAACATGCACTGATTGGTTGATTGATTGATTGGTTGGTTGGTTGGTTGGCTAAACATGTTGATTGGTTGATTAAACACGTTGGTTGGTTGGTTAAACACGTTGGAAAGTGTTTCTTGAAACAAGCGAGAAAGAAACAAATGAGATCGTGGACTCCATATTAAACACACGAGACGGAAACATGCACTGATTGGTTGATTATTTGGTTGGCTAAACATGTTGATTGGTTGATTAAACACGTTGGTTGGTTGGTTGGTTAAACAACACGTTTGATAGTGTTTCTTGAAACAAGCGAGAAAGAAACAAATGAGATCGTGGACTCCATATTAAACACATGAGACGGAAACATGCACTGATTGGTAGATTGATTGGTTGGTTGGTTGGCTAAACATGTTGATTGGTTGACTAAACACGTTGGTTGGTTGGTTAAACAACACGTTTGATAGTGTTTCTTGAAACAAGCGAGAAAGAAACAAATGAGATCGTGGACTCCATATTAAACACATGAGACGGAAACATGCACTGATTGATTGATTGATTTATTGGTTGGTTGGTTGGTTGGTTGGTTGGTTGGTTGGTTGGTTGGTTGGTTGAACACGTTGATTGGTTGATCAAACACATTCATTTGTAAGTGGGGGTAAAAAAAAAAGGGGGGGGGGAGGGTCCTAGGGATTTTTTTTTTATATAAACGGAACAGAATGGTTAAAATTGTCGTTTTACAATTTAAATCAATTGCTTCTAAAAAGCAATTGTAAACGGTCTTGCCCCCCCCCTTTTGAAACATGATTGATTGTTATGTGTGTGTGTGTGTTTGTTTGTCTGTCTGTCTGTTTGTTTGTTTGTCTGTCTGTTTGTTTCTGTAAGGGGTCTATATTATTCCGGGGAAGTTTCATGTTTAGTTCGGAAAGTTTTTATTTTATTTCAGGTCCAGCGCGCGCGCCAGATTGGAGGAGACATCACGTGACGCGGGTTGATAATAACGAAAACTCAGTCTTTTTATTTCTTTTCAGGTGGAGACGTTGAACAGACAACATCTATAGAGATGGAATGTGCACAATGTAATTTCTTTTGTCATTGTAGGAAATTGACATTTCGGTCACAGTTCACCAGCAGTGCATGATTTGGATTTTATTGATCCGGTGTAACTTTAAAACACGCGTTGCATGCTTATTTTCTTGTAATGTACATTTTTCAGCACCAGTTTGTAACACAGATAAGTATTTTAATCTAGGAGCGAACATTTTATTTTAGGATTTCACTGAGATTTACGGCCCTGCACTGCTAATTTTGCATAGGTACTTTTTCTGTACAAAAAATCTGTAGTACTGGAAAATTACTTTTAAAATATAGTACTTTTTTAGTACTTCAAATTTATTGTAATATTTAAGTACTTGTTTTTTACAGTACTTGATTTGTACTTCAAATTTTAAGTACTCAATTTGTACTTTAATTGTGTAGTACTAAATGTGTACCTCAAATATTAGGTACAAATCAAGTACTGTAAAAAACAGGTACCTAAATATTACAATAAATTTAAAGTACTAAAAAAGTACCATATTTTAAAAGTAATTTTCCAGTACCACAGATTTTTTGTACAGAAAAAGTACCTATGCAAAAGTAGCAGTGTAAGGAGCGATTTTTACGGAATTGCCATTTCTTTTCTCTAGGAAAAGTCTTGAGAGATATCTGCACCACGTTGTTTTATGAACCTTTAGTACATGTATGCCCTGCTGACTGCACATTTTGGGGTCGATTAGACTTGTAGTTTCAGAGTATAACTGATAAGAAGGATGTGGATTTTTTTTTCAGAAGAGATGTAAGAACAATATTGAAATTCAATTCTTCTTGAATAATTGATCATAGGTCTTTCCTTCCATATTGTTTTAATGAAACTGTCATAAATAAACGGTCATACATATTGATTGATTGGTTGGTTGGTTGGTTGGTTGGTTGGTTGGTTTGTTTATTACTTAAACACTTGGGATAGGGTCTCTTGAAGCAACCGGAAAAAACTGAGATCTTGGACCCCGTATTGAACACACGAGACGGAAACATGCACTGATTTATTGATTGATTGATTGATTGGTTGGTTGGTTGGTTGGTTGGTTAAACATGTTGATTGGTTGATTTAACACGTTGGTTGGTTGGTTAAACACGTTAGATAGTGTTTCTCAAAACAAGCGAGAAAGAAACTAATGAGATCGTGGACTCCATATTAAACACATGAGACGGAAACATGCACCGATTGGTTGATTGATTGGTTGGTTGGTTCGCTTAACATGTTGATTGGTTGATTGAACACGTTGGTTGGTTGGTTGGTTGGTTGGTTGGTTGGTTGGTTGGTTGGTTGGTTGGTTGGTTAAACACGTTTGATAGTGTTTCTTGAAACAAGCGAGAAAGAAACAAATGAGATCGTGGACTCCATATTAAACACATGAGACGGAAACATGCACTGATTGGTTGATTGATTGATTGGTTGGTTGGTTGGTTGGCTAAACATGTTGATTGGTTGATTAAACACGTTGGTTGGTTGGTTAAACACGTTGGAAAGTGTTTCTTGAAACAAGCGAGAAAGAAACAAATGAGATCGTGGACTCCATATTAAACACACGAGACGGAAACATGCACTGATTGGTTGATTATTTGGTTGGCTAAACATGTTGATTGGTTGATTAAACACGTTGGTTGGTTGGTTGGTTAAACAACACGTTTGATAGTGTTTCTTGAAACAAGCGAGAAAGAAACAAATGAGATCGTGGACTCCATATTAAACACATGAGACGGAAACATGCACTGATTGGTAGATTGATTGGTTGGTTGGTTGGCTAAACATGTTGATTGGTTGACTAAACACGTTGGTTGGTTGGTTAAACAACACGTTTGATAGTGTTTCTTGAAACAAGCGAGAAAGAAACAAATGAGATCGTGGACTCCATATTAAACACATGAGACGGAAACATGCACTGATTGATTGATTGATTTATTGGTTGGTTGGTTGGTTGGTTGGTTGGTTGGTTGGTTGGTTGGTTGGTTGAACACGTTGATTGGTTGATCAAACACATTCATTTGTAAGTGGGGGTAAAAAAAAAAGGGGGGGGGGGGAGGGTCCTAGGGATTTTTTTTTTATATAAACGGAACAGAATGGTTAAAATTGTCGTTTTACAATTTAAATCAATTGCTTCTAAAAAGCAATTGTAAACGGTCTTGCCCCCCCCCTTTTGAAACATGATTGATTGTTATGTGTGTGTGTGTGTTTGTTTGTCTGTCTGTCTGTTTGTTTGTTTGTCTGTCTGTTTGTTTCTGTAAGGGGTCTATATTATTCCGGGGAAGTTTCATGTTTAGTTCGGAAAGTTTTTATTTTATTTCAGGTCCAGCGCGCGCGCCAGATTGGAGGAGACATCACGTGACGCGGGTTGATAATAACGAAAACTCAGTCTTTTTATTTCTTTTCAGGTGGAGACGTTGAACAGACAACATCTATAGAGATGGAATGTGCACAATGTAATTTCTTTTGTCATTGTAGGAAATTGACATTTCGGTCACAGTTCACCAGCAGTGCATGATTTGGATTTTATTGATCCGGTGTAACTTTAAAACACGCGTTGCATGCTTATTTTCTTGTAATGTACATTTTTCAGCACCAGTTTGTAACACAGATAAGTATTTTAATCTAGGAGCGAACATTTTATTTTAGGATTTCACTGAGATTTACGGCCCTGCACTGCTAATTTTGCATAGGTACTTTTTCTGTACAAAAAATCTGTAGTACTGGAAAATTACTTTTAAAATATAGTACTTTTTTAGTACTTCAAATTTATTGTAATATTTAAGTACTTGTTTTTTACAGTACTTGATTTGTACTTCAAATTTTAAGTACTCAATTTGTACTTTAATTGTGTAGTACTAAATGTGTACCTCAAATATTAGGTACAAATCAAGTACTGTAAAAAACAGGTACCTAAATATTACAATAAATTTAAAGTACTAAAAAAGTACCATATTTTAAAAGTAATTTTCCAGTACCACAGATTTTTTGTACAGAAAAAGTACCTATGCAAAAGTAGCAGTGTAAGGAGCGATTTTTACGGAATTGCCATTTCTTTTCTCTAGGAAAAGTCTTGAGAGATATCTGCACCACGTTGTTTTATGAACCTTTAGTACATGTATGCCCTGCTGACTGCACATTTTGGGGTCGATTAGACTTGTAGTTTCAGAGTATAACTGATAAGAAGGATGTGGATTTTTTTTTCAGAAGAGATGTAAGAACAATATTGAAATTCAATTCTTCTTGAATAATTGATCATAGGTCTTTCCTTCCATATTGTTTTAATGAAACTGTCATAAATAAACGGTCATACATATTGATTGATTGGTTGGTTGGTTGGTTGGTTGGTTGGTTGGTTTGTTTATTACTTAAACACTTGGGATAGGGTCTCTTGAAGCAACCGGAAAAAACTGAGATCTTGGACCCCGTATTGAACACACGAGACGGAAACATGCACTGATTTATTGATTGATTGATTGATTGGTTGGTTGGTTGGTTGGTTGGTTAAACATGTTGATTGGTTGATTTAACACGTTGGTTGGTTGGTTAAACACGTTAGATAGTGTTTCTCAAAACAAGCGAGAAAGAAACTAATGAGATCGTGGACTCCATATTAAACACATGAGACGGAAACATGCACCGATTGGTTGATTGATTGGTTGGTTGGTTCGCTTAACATGTTGATTGGTTGATTGAACACGTTGGTTGGTTGGTTGGTTGGTTGGTTGGTTGGTTGGTTGGTTGGTTGGTTGGTTGGTTAAACACGTTTGATAGTGTTTCTTGAAACAAGCGAGAAAGAAACAAATGAGATCGTGGACTCCATATTAAACACATGAGACGGAAACATGCACTGATTGGTTGATTGATTGATTGGTTGGTTGGTTGGTTGGCTAAACATGTTGATTGGTTGATTAAACACGTTGGTTGGTTGGTTAAACACGTTGGAAAGTGTTTCTTGAAACAAGCGAGAAAGAAACAAATGAGATCGTGGACTCCATATTAAACACACGAGACGGAAACATGCACTGATTGGTTGATTATTTGGTTGGCTAAACATGTTGATTGGTTGATTAAACACGTTGGTTGGTTGGTTGGTTAAACAACACGTTTGATAGTGTTTCTTGAAACAAGCGAGAAAGAAACAAATGAGATCGTGGACTCCATATTAAACACATGAGACGGAAACATGCACTGATTGGTAGATTGATTGGTTGGTTGGTTGGCTAAACATGTTGATTGGTTGACTAAACACGTTGGTTGGTTGGTTAAACAACACGTTTGATAGTGTTTCTTGAAACAAGCGAGAAAGAAACAAATGAGATCGTGGACTCCATATTAAACACATGAGACGGAAACATGCACTGATTGATTGATTGATTTATTGGTTGGTTGGTTGGTTGGTTGGTTGGTTGGTTGGTTGGTTGGTTGGTTGAACACGTTGATTGGTTGATCAAACACATTCATTTGTAAGTGGGGGTAAAAAAAAAAGGGGGGGGGGAGGGTCCTAGGGATTTTTTTTTTATATAAACGGAACAGAATGGTTAAAATTGTCGTTTTACAATTTAAATCAATTGCTTCTAAAAAGCAATTGTAAACGGTCTTGCCCCCCCCCCCTTTTGAAACATGATTGATTGTTATGTGTGTGTGTGTGTTTGTTTGTCTGTCTGTCTGTTTGTTTGTTTGTCTGTCTGTTTGTTTCTGTAAGGGGTCTATATTATTCCGGGGAAGTTTCATGTTTAGTTCGGAAAGTTTTTATTTTATTTCAGGTCCAGCGCGCGCGCCAGATTGGAGGAGACATCACGTGACGCGGGTTGATAATAACGAAAACTCAGTCTTTTTATTTCTTTTCAGGTGGAGACGTTGAACAGACAACATCTATAGAGATGGAATGTGCACAATGTAATTTCTTTTGTCATTGTAGGAAATTGACATTTCGGTCACAGTTCACCAGCAGTGCATGATTTGGATTTTATTGATCCGGTGTAACTTTAAAACACGCGTTGCATGCTTATTTTCTTGTAATGTACATTTTTCAGCACCAGTTTGTAACACAGATAAGTATTTTAATCTAGGAGCGAACATTTTATTTTAGGATTTCACTGAGATTTACGGCCCTGCACTGCTAATTTTGCATAGGTACTTTTTCTGTACAAAAAATCTGTAGTACTGGAAAATTACTTTTAAAATATAGTACTTTTTTAGTACTTTAAATTTATTGTAATATTTAAGTACCTTGTTTTTTACAGTACTTGATTTGTACCTAAAATTTTAAGTACTCAATTTAGTACTTTAATGTAGTACTAAATGTGTACCTCAAATATTAGGTACAAATCAAGTACTGTAAAAACAGGTACCTAAATATTACAATAAATTTAAAGTACTAAAAAAGTACCATATTTTAAAAGTAATTTTCCAGTACCACAGATTTTTTGTACAGAAAAAGTACCTATGCAAAAGTAGCAGTGTAAGGAGCGATTTTTACGGAATTGCCATTTCTTTTCTCTAGGAAAAGTCTTGAGAGATATCTGCACCACGTTGTTTTATGAACCTTTAGTACATGTATGCCCTGCTGACTGCACATTTTGGGGTCGATTAGACTTGTAGTTTCAGAGTATAACTGATAAGAAGGATGTGGATTTTTTTTTCAGAAGAGATGTAAGAACAATATTGAAATTCAATTCTTCTTGAATAATTGATCATAGGTCTTTCCTTCCATATTGTTTTAATGAAACTGTCATAAATAAACGGTCATACATATTGATTGATTGGTTGGTTGGTTGGTTGGTTGGTTGGTTGGTTTGTTTATTACTTAAACACTTGGGATAGGGTCTCTTGAAGCAACCGGAAAAAACTGAGATCTTGGACCCCGTATTGAACACACGAGACGGAAACATGCACTGATTTATTGATTGATTGATTGATTGGTTGGTTGGTTGGTTGGTTGGTTAAACATGTTGATTGGTTGATTTAACACGTTGGTTGGTTGGTTAAACACGTTAGATAGTGTTTCTCAAAACAAGCGAGAAAGAAACTAATGAGATCGTGGACTCCATATTAAACACATGAGACGGAAACATGCACCGATTGGTTGATTGATTGGTTGGTTGGTTCGCTTAACATGTTGATTGGTTGATTGAACACGTTGGTTGGTTGGTTGGTTGGTTGGTTGGTTGGTTGGTTGGTTGGTTGGTTGGTTGGTTAAACACGTTTGATAGTGTTTCTTGAAACAAGCGAGAAAGAAACAAATGAGATCGTGGACTCCATATTAAACACATGAGACGGAAACATGCACTGATTGGTTGATTGATTGATTGGTTGGTTGGTTGGTTGGCTAAACATGTTGATTGGTTGATTAAACACGTTGGTTGGTTGGTTAAACACGTTGGAAAGTGTTTCTTGAAACAAGCGAGAAAGAAACAAATGAGATCGTGGACTCCATATTAAACACACGAGACGGAAACATGCACTGATTGGTTGATTATTTGGTTGGCTAAACATGTTGATTGGTTGATTAAACACGTTGGTTGGTTGGTTGGTTAAACAACACGTTTGATAGTGTTTCTTGAAACAAGCGAGAAAGAAACAAATGAGATCGTGGACTCCATATTAAACACATGAGACGGAAACATGCACTGATTGGTAGATTGATTGGTTGGTTGGTTGGCTAAACATGTTGATTGGTTGACTAAACACGTTGGTTGGTTGGTTAAACAACACGTTTGATAGTGTTTCTTGAAACAAGCGAGAAAGAAACAAATGAGATCGTGGACTCCATATTAAACACATGAGACGGAAACATGCACTGATTGATTGATTGATTTATTGGTTGGTTGGTTGGTTGGTTGGTTGGTTGGTTGGTTGGTTGGTTGGTTGAACACGTTGATTGGTTGATCAAACACATTCATTTGTAAGTGGGGGTAAAAAAAAAAGGGGGGGGGAGGGTCCTAGGGATTTTTTTTTATATAAACGGAACAGAATGGTTTAAAATTGTCGTTTTACAATTTAAATCAATTGCTTCTAAAAAGCAATTGTAAACGGTCTTGCCCCCCCCCCCCTTTTGAAACATGAT